>NC_089807.1:39254705-39394705 GCF_029633855.1 Hoplias malabaricus
CAGTCATGAATTATTGCTACAAATCCATAAAACATTTCATTAACAGGACTAAATCACACCATGGCCCTTCGTTGCCGTTTCGTCATTACGTTTGATCAATGATTGTACTGTAAGCGATCGAGCAGAGTTCTGCTGGCGAAGTGCTGTGAATTTACGAAGGGAAAGGAATTAAAATCAAACCATTACATTGTTTTGGCTTAGTCACACAAGAGTTCAAACGCATCCTGAGATCGCATTTAAAATTGCATTACAAGGTTTGCACATAAAGAGAAAGATATGGGGCCCCTAAGAATCCAAGCAAGGGATTTCCTGATTTATTAACTCAGCGGCGTAAAACTCTCTACACTTGTCAGGTGGTTTACGTTAGTCTTTCGTTAGTGTAATAACAAATATAGCAAACATTTATCATTGGCTTTTTACAGCGCGATTTCTGTGAAACAATTTCACAGGGGTCTCCTGAGAGGCCTTGATTACTAAAGCTCTAATCAGCAGTGTCCAACACGCACAGGGTCTTGTGGTTTGTAATCTCTACACTCAGATGAGACATATATGTGTGTCTGTTGTACTAATACCAAGAGCTATGCCTTCTTCTCATGGGAAAACCATCCATTTCACATGCCTTGATAATAGCTTGAATGTTTTCTGATTGCGTAATGTTAGGTTGTGTGTAGTATTCGATAAAAAAAAAATGTCTCAGTTTTATAGTCCATGTTAAGAGCACATATAACCACATGATTTGAGCTTAAAGGCAGTCACGGCACAACTTTTAGAGCGCTTTTAAATGCCTGAGACGAGTTTAATGTCCTGTGATTTGGTTTATGTTTGAATGGGGTTGTGCTGTCAGCGTCCCTGAACAGTGCGCTGGTTTTATAAAGGAGTGGGAAGAACAGTGCATTGAGGTTAACTTCGCACGTGCTCCCCACTGAGCTGAAAATTCAGGGAAGGCTGATCTATGCAATTAGGCACGCGTTTGTGGCTTGGCGTTCCCTCGCTCCGCGCAAATAACAACCTGTGGCAGGGTCACTGGAGATAACAGAGGTAAATGCACAGAGACAAGGGAGGTTTGAAACCTCATGCCGTCTCGTGGAGACACGGCTTTTTCCATAAGACCTTTGTTGAGATTTACAAGGCTGGCGTGAATTCCCCACCTTTGAGGGAGAGCTTGGCCTGGGTTTTCCCGTTCTTCTTCCAGCTCTTGTTTTTGCCTGAGAGTTTGTTGTGCTCCTCTAACGACGAGATGTGTGGGGACAGAATGCTCTCTGAGAATGGGACGCAGATATCTGAATCAGGGAAAGAGGTTTTGCATCAGTATTTTGGCTTGAAAATCAAAGGAACAATAATTACAAATAAGGCTTTTCAACTGGGAAAAAAATATAACGGCGATATGTGAAGATGTTTTAATGATACACAGAATGCACCACAATCTACTTTCCATGAAGCTTGTGAATACCTTTCTAACCATGTTTTTTTAATGCAGGTTTAGGCAGGAGGAAGAAAACAAAATGGCATTCAATCAGCTGCTTATTACCACAGTTTATTCTGCTGTATGGGCCCTTGAAAATGTGATTATTCATGATACGCATGTAATCTTATGTAATTTATCTTAATAATAATAACATAGTCTACAAATCGCAGGTCATCTAAGGATGGCCTTCTTCTATACCACGTACAGTTGCTGCAGCGGTTCCCAGGGCAGCACATGGCATCTCTATGGCAGCGCTTCTTCTTGCGGCGACAGGTGAGGCAGCGTGAGGGTGCTCCATGAGGACTGTGACAGTAACTACCCACCGAACACTCTTTATCACTGCTGCATGGGTACACCTGCACATAGAGAGAGAGAGAGGGAGAGATAGAGAGAGAGAGAGAGAGAGAGAGAGAGAGAGAGGGAAAAAGAGAAGAGAGAGAGAGAGGAGAAAGAGAGAGAGGAGAAAGAGAGAGAGAGAGAGAGAGAGAGAGAGAGAGAGAGAGAGAGAGAGAGAGAGAGAAAGAGAGCCCAAGTGTCATAAGCAAAAGTCTCATGTTTATAAACTGTTGTAGCTCTATAAAACAGTCTACTACCCTACTGAAGGAATTAAACAGCTAGCAAAATCTCAGGGCCTCTGACCCAAACAGTGATGATTTGAAATAATCAGACATTTCCCAACTGTGATCAGCTCTTGTCTTAAGATTTAAATGGACATACATCAGTGGTATTCTCCCTATCAAAAACAATCAAAGTCTAATAACAAGTTTCCCGGCTTTCCTGCAACATGAGAAAAAAAACCAGCTAATACTAAACAGACATTACATGCAGAAACTCCAAACTCCAACTTTCAGTCAAATAAATCTAACCCTGACTCACTGATCACAGTCTTCATTTACTTCTCTGTCGCCAAGCGTATTTTTATGTGACAGCCTGATACTTGGGGTAAAATTCCCCTTGACACTAACCGGTTTAACAGAGTGTGTGTGTGTTGTTCCTGTGAATCAGAGCCATTCCTTTATAGCCAAAGTGGACAACAGCCTCGAAAAACAACATTATATTTTCTCCCTCAGCTGCTAGTAATATTTTGCCATTTGACCATAGATGCACCGTCATTATCTCATAATAAAATGGCCTGACACGGATCTTTATTCTGGAGAAAAGTCGTGGCCAGGTCCAACCCGGCACAAACCATGGCCACCCCGAGAATGGAAAAGGAGAGTCAGCCATCATCAATAAAGCATTTATTACAGAAAAGTTGTCAATGTTATACTCTGTGAATGTTAACACTTTAGAAACGTAATATTTTTGAAACGTAAACGCTGCCATCAGAGTGTTTACCAGTCAGTTACATGATTCTGAGGAGAATGTCTCCCTTTGGATAATTTGGGAAGGCGCACTACTCTTTGAGCTTCATTCTATGGAGAAGGCGCTCTAAACAGCTAGACTAATATGAGTATTATGAATGTATCTTTGTGTGGTCGGCCAGCTTCCTTTTAAATCCAATCCAGTTCTATGTGGAATATGCCCCGCCAAAATTAACCAGCCATTTTTGCAAATTCCATCACAGTAAACTATGATGACAGGTTAGTGTTTGAAAATGAATTCTGTCTATGTCCTGTCTAAATATTACTTTACATCAACACACTGAGCAGGTAGGTGTCGCCGTCACACAGCTCCAGGGACCTGGAGGTTGTGGATTTGTGTAACGCTTCGGGTGACTGTCTGTGAGGAGTGTGGTGTGTTCTCCCTGTGTCTGCGTGGGTTTCCTCCGGGTGACTGTCTGTGAGGAGTGTGGTGTGTTCTCCCTGTGTCTGCGTGGGTTTCCTTCAGGTGACTGTCTGTGAGGAGTGTGGTGTGTTCTCCCTGTGTCTGCGTGGGTTTCCTCCGAGTGACTGTCTGTGAGGAGTGTGGTGTGTTCTCCCTGTGCCTGCGTGGGTTTCCTCCAGGTGACTGTCTGTGAGGAATGTGGTGTGTTCTCCCTGTGCCTGCGTGGGTTTCCTCCGGGTGACTATCTGTGAGGAGTGTGGTGTGTTTTCCCTGTGTCTGCGTGGGTTTCTCCGGGTGACTGTCTGTGAGGAGTGTGGTGTGTTCTCCCTGTGTCTGCGTGGGTTTCTCCGGGTGACTGTCTGTGAGGAGTGTGGTGTGTTCTCTCTGTGTCTGCGTGGGTTTCTCCGGGTGACTGTCTCTGAGGAGTGTGGTGTGTTCTCCCTGTGTCCGCGTGGGTTTCCTCCGGGTGCTCCGGTTTCCTCCCACAGTCCAAAAACACACGTTGGTAGGTGGATTGGCGACTCAAAAGTATCCGTAGGTGTGAGTGTGTGAGTGAATGTGTGAGTGTGTGTTGCCCTGTGAAGGACTGGCGCCCTCTCTAGGGTATGTTCTCGCCTTGCACCCAATGATTCCAGGTAGGCTCTGGACCCAACACAACCCTGACTGGATAAGCGCTTACAGACAATGAATGAATGAATCAACACACTCTCCTATAGTTTAATTTCGGCAATAATTGTGTTAATGTAAAAATTTATGTTAAAGTGTTGCACAGTACACAACACCAATGCATCATTCATACAAGTCGTGGTGGGTCCAGAGCATACCCAGAATCACTGGGAGCAAGACAGGAACACACCCTGTACAGGGCGCCAGTCCATTACAGGGTAGCGTACAACCACTAACATACTCACACCTGTGGACAATTTCACACAGCTACGATATCGACCAGCATGTGTTCCTGGATTGTTGGAAACATACCTCACAGACACAGCGATTGAACCTACAAGCCCAGGACCCATACCACCCTGCTGAAATACCTGGAATCTTAATCAGTCTGGAGTTTCTTCATAGCAGCTGTTTCTGTTCTGTCAATGTGGAGCATGTCTGTGTTTGTGTTGTTATACATCTATGTATATTTGTTCGAATCTCTTGTTTAGGCTTACTGAACACTTATCCAACAGGCTAGGATGATGCTACAGTCCTCACTACAGTCTGTACTAATGTCTCACATGTGCTGAGGGATCTGTTGCCTGGGGTAAGGGTGGGAGTTGTGTAAATATATATATATATATATAATAATAAAATCATTTATAGTTCATTCAATTTAAATGTCCTAAAGTCTCTCACTGCCCGAACTGGACGATGCGCACTCTGCCTTCAATTCTAGGCTAACACCCGGCCTTTTACTAATCATCAGTGCATCTGGGACGTATAATGAGAAATCAAAATTCAGCATCAAATCCTTGGCCTGTGGAAGTGACACAGCTCGGAAAGTGAACTGAAACAGATCGGCTGTATCACTGCTCATTGACATCTGTAAAAAAAGGTCTCTAAAGTGAATACAGACCGAGTTAAACAATTTAACGTGCGTGCAAAAAAAGCGTATTGAAATTGCCGAACATTTTAAATCAGCTGTATTAACAAGGCCCGCGTCAATTAAAGTCAGATGAGACTTCTTCCGTACGCTCCTCCGCAAAGCCAGCTCTCTCCTCGGATCGGTTTCATGCTCTCATGAGTATTAATTTAACGACACGTCACGAGCGTTTGATGCTCCTTAGTGCTGAGAGGTACTGACAAATTCACATCAGTCCTGACCGAGACCGAGTGCTTGACAATTGCTCCATACACAGCTCGAGCCAGAGCGGGGTTAGAGCTAGTGCAGCATCAATCAGAGAAGAGCTCCAGATAATGACGATTTACAGAGGGAAACAACTGACGTCATTGTAACATGTTCTCTCCTCCTGCCTCAAATGCGCAACACATGTTCTGACAGACTACAGCAGGCAGAATATCTCAATATCAACTAACTCTCAAAGATCTTATTCCATTCCAAATGTGCTGTGGACACTGAGAAGACCTAAGAAGATCATCCCTTATTGAGTAAGCAATACAAATACTGTTACATTGGAAACACATGGTGAGTGTTGTTCAGCCTGCCAAAGATACATTAACACTAAGAATGGGAATTTAAAAAAGCACATGCTGTCTCATAGTTGGCGCGTATTTGTATCTGTCCATTAGAATGTTTTCGTTTAGCTTACGCAATGACATCCAAAGTCATAGCGGATTATACGGCTGTGCAGGGCTTTGTGTCGTCTAAGGTTTCCGGCAAAGATCACTGACAAGATACGTCTTATGAGATCGATAGCTCACTTCCAAACGTCTGTCTAAAGTGTGGTTTTTAAACGTTTAATCCGTGTCACGGTAAAGCTTTTGACGAGACGTTCAATTTCCTCTGGATCAGTGAAGTGTTGTCTTAACTTCCTGTGAAATGAAAACATCGTCGTGTTCATTTTTGATGATTGTATCTTCATTTCACATCCGGTTCACAGTGATCTTTCATTTGACAAAAAGACTAAACAATAACTGGGCCGTTGGAATGCAGGCA
Source organism: Hoplias malabaricus (assembly GCF_029633855.1). NCBI lineage: Eukaryota > Metazoa > Chordata > Actinopteri > Characiformes > Erythrinidae > Hoplias > Hoplias malabaricus. The sequence continues at coordinate 39,260,546 of NC_089807.1, forward strand.
CGGTTCTTGAAGAAACACCAGCAGCTGAACAGACCCTCATACCACTGATTAAATCATAATCCTATAGATAATGTGGAGTGAGCTTGTCTTTCTGTGATGATATCAGATGGTAGGGCTGGAGGATCTGTTAATTACTGTTACTGTTTGACATGGTTCATCACCTTAAGAACATAAATAGGTTATTTTAATTTTACAGTATTTGGCCGAAGTGCTCAACTAGAGCAAAGTAAAGATCATTTCAGGTTACAGAAGCACGCAACTGTAGGGTTAGGAGTCTTGTCCAAGGATTACTTAAGTCAATGGCATTATCCGCTATGTTTAAGGATCATTTTGCAATACGTGTTACTTAATTCATCCTCATATCATCAGACTGCTGAACGCCACAACGATAGGGCAAAGGCAAACCTGTTTAAATAAGTTCCCACTAATACTATTATTGTCTTCCAGTCTTTAATGCTGATCTGGGAACAGTTTTTAGATTCTCATACAATACATTAACTACCGCTTTGGGTTGGTGTGGCAAGTATGCGAGCCCAAGACCACTTCTGTATATAAAATGTATAAAATATATATAAAATGTAATTAGCGGCACGGTGGCGCAGCAGGTAGGGGTTCGGGTGACTGTCTGTGAGGAGTGTGGTGTGTTCTCCCTGTGTCTGTGTGGGTTTCCTCCGGGTGCTCCGGTTTCCTCCCACCGTCCAAAAACACACGTTGGTAGGTGGATTGGCGACTCAAAAACGTGTCTGTAGGCGTGTGTCTGTGTTGCCCTGTGAAAGACTGGCGCCCCCTCCAGGGTGTATTCCTGCCTTGCGCCCAATGATTCCAGGTAGGCTGAATGACTGAATCATTTGAATGACTTTTCTGGATCTGTGATCTTTTTACATTTTCATATGTATAAAGTCATATCAAAATCTTTTCATTTAAAGATTCTTTAAAGAAACACCAAGTAAGATTTGTGTTTTTTGCTTCTGAGACTCCCCTAGTGTGTTTATCTTTTTTACAACACTGTATCGGTGAAGAAGGGACAGGGGGTGGTTTCCTACCTTACTCCAGAAGTTACATAGTGTGTTTTCTCCAGTACTGAGCTCAGAGTAGCAATGACAGAGGCTCTCATTACAGCTCAGTGGAGCATAACGATTTTTAAGCTGTGATTGTAAAGTAAAAATATTGCATAGAGTTCCTTTAACCAGTCATTTTCTATAATATGTAAACGTTTAGAGCAGTTTTACAATAACACTAACCCTATTCTACACAATGCAGGTTGGGCAATAAATCAATTGTTATTTTGAATAATAGTTTTGGCTTCTAATTATTATGCAAAGAGGGCAACTACAATGAAAAAAACACACAAAACTACTGTGCCCCATCCTGTTTTGCAATGATGCTCTTGTTTTGTCTTGTGTTATAAATTCAGCACCTCTCTTTCTTTTTTCTTGGACTTTAACCCCTCCCCAAAAATACCCAAAACTCTCAGTCATATCAGGTCACTGCTGGAAATAACAAATGTAATAAATGTATGGTGTTTCCCAAATCAATGAATACTCACTTTAATAATAATAATGATCTTAATATTGGCAAAAACCTTTATTATCATTTTGTGGCCGTTTCAAGCAGCCAACTGCTACCCGGAGACATAGACGCCACCCTCATCCTGGGCAACAGACGCTACCATCTGTCTAGGCAACACATAATTTAGCAGGCAGCCTTAGACGCATAGCCACATCTCCATGTAATCTTATCACTGCAGATTTTAATATCAATCTCCTGAAGGCCACTATGCCTTTTTATTTTTTATGCTTTACTACTTGATCCTCATCCCTTACTGATCTGCTCTGTCTCTCCCTCCCTCTCTCTCTCTCTCTCTCTCTCTCTCTCACCCCTATCTTCCAGAGAGGGCACAGTGACATTAAAAGGGTGGGGGTGGTTTAGTTAGGGGTAGGAGATAAGCGTGAGGCTGATAAGTCCCGAGACAGAGACAGATGAGGGAAGCCGCTCAGGTCTCGTGCCGGCAAGATCAATAGTCTCGAGTCAAACTGTGCGTGCCTTTGAACCTCTTTCCACCGTCTATTTTCCCTCATCTTTTCCACAAACCTGTCACTCCAGGGTTTGATATCATTGTTGGATAGTGGTGTAATAACCAAGCCCTGTACAGATTTGCACCTCTGTAGCAGCAACATCTGAGCGATTGAGCTCTGGCCTAGATGGGTTTGAGTCATCTTTCAGAGCAGCGATAATCACTTCAAGTGATGCTTAAAGCTTGAAACAGTCTAAATTATTACATAATCCAAACAATCCAGATGACCCAACATTTCCATAATACTTTTCCTGAGAAAGGACAATAAATAAAACAATTCGGCTGATATCCATTTTCAAACCACAGGGTAGAACCCTTGGTTTCATAAGACTCAACACGAGTCCGGCAGTATTTACACAACTGAGCGTGTAATCCCGAATAGCGTGCTGCACATAAGCTTCCCTTCTTTCACACACTCTCCTACTGGGCCTCAGGGCTTGGCTGGATCTGACCTTGAAAAATCAAAATGGACACTTGACACCATGAATGGTGTTAGTAAGCTGGGAGGGTTTCCCAGAGTAAAATAAACGATTTCACTGAACAAACAAAACCCCTACCGCCTCAAAGGGTGAGGTCCCCTGCCGTATCAGATCACCCAGGCGATCTGTGCTTTCTCTCGCTGTTTGAAGCACAAGTTTAAGGTTAATCTCTCCACCACAAAACATGTGTGTAGCTAACTCTAAAGGGCCACATAAATGAGAGGCTGTCATTCATTCAACACAACTAACATAAACACGGGATGTGCCACTTCACGCAGACAGGAATGGCAGCACCGGGAGCAGAGCTAGTTAATGCTAGTAACGGATTTAACTTTCTAAATGAACACAGGCTCCAAATGGATGGGTTAACCTTGTGCCAGTTCTCTTTTTCAAGTAAAAACACACAGGATTTATCATCTAGGGTCTTCTTCCCTGAAGCCATTTTGTCTGAGAGCTGAAGTTGTTGTCTCTGATTTTTCAAACCTGTGGTGTGAGGATGTCCAAAAATACTGTACACCATAACTTTTGGTGGACTGCGTAATTCAGAAATGAATAAACTAAGCGTTCTGGTTTTGCGCTGTTTCCTGCGTACAGTGCAGGCTCTATAGGGTTGCCCCGCCTCCTCGTCGGATGTCTCTCCAATCACAGAGCTGGACCTGTGTTTACGTGAGAGTGCAAAGACTAAGTAAAAGGGGTACAAAACAAACACAACCAGCACTAAAAAACCAGTTGTTTTAGTAAAGCGAAAACAAGACTGGAGAAGAAAGAGAACCGAGTGAAAACGGCTAAAAAACAGAGGTTCTGCACCTCACTCCTTACTGCTGTACCCTCGGGGTTGTGGTGAACAGCGAGTGGCTCATTACCATTTAAAGCAACAGGCACTGAAACCACACGTTTTGAACAGAGCTGTTTAGACGGTGTTAGCTACGTTCACTTGTGGAAAAGAGGTAGAATACGTCCTCTTTTAATTATTAATATATTAATGTAGGTTATGGGGCGGCACGGTGGCGCAGCAGGTAGGTGTCGCAGTCACACAGCTCCAGGGACCTGGAGGTTGTGGGTTTGAGTCACGCTCCGGGTGACTGTCTGTGAGGAGTGTGGTGTGTTCTCTCTGTGTCTGCGTGGGTTTCCTCTAGGTGCTCCGGTTTCCTCCCACAGTCCAAAAACACACGTTGGTAGGTGGATTGGCGACTCAAAAAAAGTGTCCGTAGGTGTGAGTGTGTGAGTGAATGTGTCTGTGTTGCCCTGTGAAGGACTGGCGCCCCCTCCAGGGTGTGTTCCCGCCTTGCGCCCAATGGTTCCAGGTAGGCTCTGGACCCACCGCGACCCTGAACTGGATAAACGTTTACAGATAATGAATGAATGAATGTAGGTTATAGTGACAGTCATGTCTGTGTATACTAATTTCTATCAAGGGTTTATAATTAGGTATGGGAATACCTAAACCAGTGGTAAATTAATTTTTGTGGACACATGGAGGTTGTTACCAGGGCACAGACCTAGCATGGATTCTTAAGTTTGCTGACTCAGGATGCCATAAAGAAGAGAAATGTATTAAGGTTTCCCTCATGCTGGCAGTCATGGCATCCCCTGACCTCAGCATTAACTATTAGCCAGAGAGGTGTGGTTAGCCCAGCTAGCGCTAACGAGCCATCACACCTGAGGCTGTTTTAGTTCCCCCTCTCAGCTCGTTAGCATCACTAAACAGCCACTTAACCCCAAAAGGGGGCAGGAAGGGAGACCTGCTTCCTCGTTTTACAAGCCAGAACCAAACACTCCGGTCCTCTCCTCGTTAACAGAACCTACATGTCGAATTAAATAAAGGGACCGGTTTGAAGAAAGGAAAAAAAAAACGACGTGACCGGTCCGCTGATGAGAAACAGGTCTTGCACTCATGCAGTATATAGGCCATATCCCGCCACGATTGAGGGGTTAAAGGAGTGGTGTTCGCTGTGCCCATGCCAGTACTCCTCTTTTGGCAACCCACAAAACCAGGAGAAAGCCGCTGCCCACCCACATGCATTTACTCCAGATGCCTCTGGTGAAGTTGTGACTGAAACAAACGGTAGTTTAGCGTTTAAAGCTGTTACGAGCGACATTTTTATGATCTGTGGATCTATAAAGAAAGGAAGAACAGAAATGCCCAATACTCAATATGCTGTTCGCAAGGGCCTGCACAGGGTGGGGTGTTGCTCAGCAGACAGTGAAATATAAACATGTCAGGGTGCCATAAGCTTCCCTCGTAATGGTTTTGACTGGCTGGCTTTGGGGCTGTTTGCTAATGTGACCGTTAGAAAAACACCAGCCTCTCTTTAAGGGTGAGAGCGCAACAGTGGGTGGCCAATTTCTCCACACATCGTCTGCGGGTAAAGCCAGTGGGGGCTATTTATTAGGAGCTTATGTTATGATCCTCCACTTATCCTTTAATGTTAGTGAGTTAAAGGCCTTGGGGGAATACATTTCAGCAGGCGTCTAGCGAAAAGATAAAAATGTGGCGCATTCATCTGAGAACAGATTTGATTTGGGAATTGCTGGAGACTGACTACGTGTTTTAAGTCTTTTAAAACTTCACTGGCTTAAAGAAAACCTCTGTCCAAAGGCTGATAAAAGCAACATTCAGCACCTCATCCATCATACACTGTAGACATGAGCGTGAGCGAACTACAGTGTACACACTCTCTCTTTAGAACGGCACCTAGATACGTATGCTTCGTTTGCCAGCTTTCCCTCAGTCCATCACTCCTGAATCGAACGTATTCTCTGGCTCACACCACTGGAGTCCATAACCCTAAAAATGATTGACTATGCCACACTGAGGTAAGCCTGTGAAAGTAAAAAAGCCCCAGAATAGAGCCATGCAAACCATACGAATTTAATTTGACTTTATTTCACGCTGGAAGAAAGCTGACCCTGAAGTTGTTGCAAATCACAGGCCACACTTTCCCCATTAAAATCACACTACTACATCTAAGTTATCTTTGATTTACCCCTCACATAAGCAAGCACTTTCCACGGGGTGGTCAGTGGTGTAATCCTTGGGAGATAGGCTACTGGCGGGTGGCCATGGTTTAGCATTTGGCTACAGCGTCTAAAGAAAAAAAATCCTGGGAATCATTCGGTGTCCAATCCCACCGCCATTATCGCTATTAGCCGTCTTCGTTTGACTGAGTGGTTAAATGTAGCATGACGGTGCACTTGTATAACAATGGTGGACTCTGTGAATATTGCAGTCAGTTCCACCAAAGTGGGTTGGCGACGTTGGGAAGAGACATTTAGAGGTAAGAAAGTACACACTGGGTAAAGGAGCGAGCTTTAATCACCTGTTAGGGCAATAAATTGTGGCCGTTTTTGCTGCATGCCTCCGTTGGATATTTACCACCGTTTATTTCAACTGACAGCACAGTGTGAGTTACTGGGCGCTGACCGCACTGAAAAGCAGCAGTACACTATCAGTCATTTCTATGAGGACTTTAGTGTAATACTACAGATAATTATGGCATATAATGTGTAAAAAGAGGATCTCAAAAAAGAGGATTAACCTTCATTAGTTGACGAAATGATGAAAGCCGTCTCAGGTTATTACGTTATTAAGAAGAAGAGTAAAATCTCCTGTGGATTTGGTTTTACATTTCCATTTAAGTGTGGAATCTCCATTGAGAATGCTGTATAATTGAGGCCTAGGTTTAATCTCTGTCTACAAAACATTAAACCGTATTTATAAAAGGCTGTTTAAGTATGAAGATTAAATAAATGGGAGATACACTAGGTGTATGTATCATGCACGTCAAATTCTAAATCAAGTGAACAGCCTATAAGGCTACATCTCTAAAGCAGGCAAATTCAAATAGACTGGCACATAAAGCAGAACACCTACGTACTGCACTGTGTTCAGTTGCTTGCTGTAAAATAGATCATCCTCACTGTGGGATTGGCTGCATTTAAGCTCCAATGTGTTGTAGTTTTTACCCAAGCATTTAACATTTAACTTGGCATAGCGTTTACAACAATAGCCAGTGAAAACGGTATGTTTACAACATGTATGGACCCTCTCATCAGACGTTAGAGGCATAAAAGCCTGTTGATGATGCATTTTAAATGTGGAAAACATTTAAAAAACGTTTTTTCCTGCTTTATACCTCCAGTCGCCGCACTTAAGCTTAAAACCACCCATAAGAGCCGAGGGAGGTCTCTCTGTCTTTAAAACATCTTCAGCCCCTCGTTAAGAACATGCAGCCCCCAGCGGGAAAAAAAAAGAGCTGTACATTTTAGTGCGGAAATTAAATAAGATGTTCTATCAGATTCACCTGAACTCCGAATATGAATTTATTAATTAAAGGAAACTTGGAATTTCTCCCGATGTTAATGCCAGCACATTAGTCGTTGGGGTCAGCGGGTGTAATCAGCAAGATCTCAAAATATGTATAACGCCCTGATACAGATACTCGATTGCAAACACATGGCTTGCATAATCAACAAATAAAATCATTGCCAGCGGAACGGAACACTCAGGAGCCTAAGGTCACCGTGCCCAATGCCAAGCATTGGCTAGACATTCATAAAACCCTTCAGCATTGGGCTGTGGAGCAAAGGAAATGAATTCTCTGGAATGATGGAACTCCATCAGTACCTTCGGGATGACTGGAAGTGGTGTTCCTGATGGAGAACTAATCATCCAGGATCAGTACCTGACCTATTCGGAAATCTAATAAAGCTCTCCCAGAGGAGCAGAAGCTGCTACTGAAGCACAGTGAGACAAGTGACCACTTAACACCATTCATTTAAGAAGAAGGGTGTCTGAGCAGGAGCCTGCAACTGGTTTACAAATCGATGAGAGTTGGAGACGAGGGTGAGTTTGTCTTCTTATTTAACACTTTCAATGGTGTAGCAGTTACATCTAAGTGTGAACGTTTGTGAAAAATGTGAACGTCTTTTTGTCCTATTATACACTCTGTAGAGTGATTTCCCAGTGGATGCAAGGTTCAGTGCACTTTTTGTTTACTCTCTGATTTTAAAACACGGCGAAAACGCATCATATATGCCATTGTTTATGCATTATGTAAAATAGGTTACACTACATTCTGGGGGACGTCTACACGTTTCACGTCTGGACCAAAGGCAGCCAACGTTTTGCAACGTTTAGCTGTAAATAGAAAATGTCTAATTTGCATATCTAATTTTATTCAATCTGACGGAAATTAAAAAAAAACGAACGATGTTATTTCACGAGTTAAATTTATAAATTCACTAATGTTTGTAAATTATCCTCAACGTTAAAGTGACAAAGACGTTGTCTGGACGTTGGTTTAACCTGAATATTTAAATTAGTTCACCCCAAAGCTAGAGTGAGTTTACCTGAATGTTAGAGAGAATTTTTACCTGAACATTAAGTGAGTTTACCTGGACGTTAGAGTGACTTTACCTGAATATTAATATGTATCTACCTGAACGTTAGAGTGAGACGTTTACCTGAACGGGGACGTTGCTCTTCCTGTGCACGGCCGCGGAGCGGTTGGTGGCCGGTGTGGGCGCCTCGCCGAGCGTCAAAGACTTGATGAAATTCTCGGCGTCTCGCGCAGCTCCAGGACGCGATGGTGATAAGGAGTTTCCGCCTTTCGCTCCGAGCGACGCCGCTGTTGCCAAGAGCAACGTAACCGTCCAGCAACAGCAGTAGAGGCTCCGTGTCAGTACGAACATCCTGACTTGAGTTCAGTTCTTCTGATTTACTGTAAACGGCGTTTAAAGTGTCACACACCAACTCAGAGCTTCTAAAAACGTCTGCGAAAACTTCTGAGAGGGGAAGAGTGTAAAGTCCGTTCAAGAACGTCCGTCAAAATGAAGGCAAATGAAGCCAAAACACATTGTAAACAGTGCGGTGACACGAAGGGGTTCAAATGTATATGTCGAGCATAGTCAAATAGAATGTGGTCATACACTCAGTAAACTGCAATAAAACGTTGGATAAATGTCCGTGGTCCCTGTGTGTGGAAGCTTTGTGGAGAAGCCTGGTACCTTCACTTTGTGGGACGCGCGCTTTTATAGGCCCCACCTCCCCCTATCTAAACACACACACACACACACACACACACCACGTCCCACGTCCCCACGCCCCGTTACAATAACTCGCCGTACGCTCCTCCTGAACGCGGATTGGGTAACGGAGGATAAAAGGGAAATCACTAGATGTAAAATTTGAAAGAATTTACTGCTTCATTTATTTATGATGAATATATTATGTTAGGATTAAAATAAAAAAAATATTTGTAGCGGTAAATAAAACGATCGCGTGAAATTTAATGAAACGTTCAAATTAAACGTTTCAAATTTGCTCCTTTCTTAATGACATTTAGTGTAGAAACAAAGGTTTTCATAATTTGTTGATTGATCAATGCGTGTGGGTGTTTGTGTGTGTTATTATTATTATATAGTATAATATTAATAATAATAATAATTATATATATATTACAATTTCTAACAAATATCAAAGGATAACAAAAAAAATAATCGGACATATATTTATTTACACAATTATTAAACAAACACTCACAATTTTCAATTTTATAAAGGCGTATTCCTAACAGATAAGTGTATAAAATAACTCTAAATTGATGCAAGTTCAGAATAACTTCAAATAATTAATAGGTTAATGTTAAATGAGTGAAACTGGTAGCGGAAAACCTTCAGAAAGAAATGCAACTAATTTTATAAAATATTCATATTTAAAAAGTGGAAAATAAACGTTGTAAATAAATGTTGATAACTTAATAATGACTAGATTTATTAAATGTAATAAATATTCATCAGGAGATCATTACAAAACATTATATTATTAATAATTTAACCTTTCCAAAGAATTCTTCAAACACTAAAACATCTAGGACCTTTGTAGGTACAAGCTCTGGAGGATCACTTCAGGACAAGCTTGTGAATGGAAGTTCTGATAGATCAGATTAGCTAAAAATAGACTTAGCTTATTGTCTGAGTCTGAGTTTTTCACTTTGGAGTCAAAGAAGGATCTCACTTCTTTTGTATTTTTTTAACAAAATGAAATGAATTTCCACGACAGCCAAACTCCAATTGGCCGAAGAGGACAAAGGTCTCTTCAAATGAAACACTAGTGACAATTCCATTATGAGATTTGTGCAGCCGGAATGAAAAGCAGATGGTGGCAAAACAACAAACAATAGCTCTCAAATATGACTGTGTAATATGAATATGATTTGCCTCATATAGTTGTTGCCAGTGTCCAGCTGTTGTTTAGAGGAGAAATTACTGAAGACCGGGTGGAAAGGCTCCTGGGGAGAGGCAGGGAAATTTCATTACAAACAACTGACATGTGAATTCCGCTTCGGAGAGGTAGGGGGTTCGTTAACTTGAACCATCCGAGACCTTATTACTGCATTAACTAAATTTGGAGATAAATTCTTATGTGTATGTCCTGGCTTCAAATCTGAGAATGAAGTCTCAGGAGTCTGACAGCCACATGGTTCTTAGTACAATCTTGTGCAGTACAAAGCTCTTTAGAGCTCTTTAGAGCGGTTTAGAGCTGTTTAGAGATGTGTTTTGCACACTTAAGTGATGAAAGGATAAAGAGCTTGTGAGGTAACTGGAGTTAGTTGGTCCCAGGGCTCGGTTTGAAGGAGGACGTCAAGTGGATGTCACTCTCCTTGTTGTAAACAGATAAAGATCATCACATTTGTAAAACTGCCACCGAGGCATCACATGATGTCTATTAAAAAATGTTATTATTACTCCCGAGGGTCCTAGCTGTTGATATGTATTAATATTAGCATTAAGCTAACAACAAACAGAGCTAGAGCACTAACCAATGGGCGACGGCTGCTTCTTAAATATTAAACACCAGCTAAAGGGCTCAATAGGAGAGTTCACATCAATTTAGTGGTTGAGATGAGAATTAAGATGTGGGGTGGGGTAGTGGTGAGGGAAGGGGTGGGAGGGGGGGGGGTGGCATGTATTTTACTTTAAAACTGACAAAGAACAGATTTTGTTCCGGAAACTTCACCAATTTGTGCAAGATGTCACTCATGGACAACAGTGAGCGATGCTGTGATCACAACTCTTAGGTGATCACATTATATCAGTATGTGTCCTTCAACAAGACTCCTAGCCCTACATTCACTTCGCTCTGTAACTTGATTACAATCGCCACATGGTAACATTTATGTTTAGGCCATTTAGCAGACTCTTTCATCAAGAGTGACTTATAAAAGCACTTTTTTTTTATCGTATTTAGAGAATACATTCTCACTGGTATAGATAGGCTCTTAGGTCCTCTGGATAAGAGCATCTGCCAAACTGGGACAGGCCTGCTAATAGTTAGCAGAACGTGATAATCTGGAGTCAGTACACATTTTTAGTATTATTATTATTAGTAGTAGAAAGGGCGGCACGGTGGCGCAGCAGGTAGTGTCACACAGCTCCAGGGACTTGGAGGTTGTGGGTTTGATTCCCGCTCCGGGTGACTGTCTGTGAGGAGTGTGGTGTGTTCTGTCAGTGTCTGCGTGGGTTTCCTCCGGGTGACTGTCTGTGAGGAGTGTGGTGTGTTCTCCCTGTGTCTGTGTGGGTTTCCTCCGGGTGACTGTCTGTGAGGAGTGTGGTGTGTTCTCCCTGTGTTTGCGTGGGTTTCCTCCGGGTGACTCTCTGTGAAGAGTGTGGTGTGTTCTCCCTGTGTCTGCGTGGGTTTCCTTCGGGTGACTGTCTGTGAGGAGTGTGGTGTGTTTTCCCTGTGTCTGCGTGGGTTTCCTCCGGGTGACTGTCTGTGAGGAGTTGGTGTGTTCTCCCTGTGTCTGCGTGGGTTTCCTCCGGGTGACTGTCTGTGAAGAGTGTGGTGTGTTCTCCCTGTGTCTGCGTGGGTTTCCTCCGGGTGACACTCTGTGAAGAGTGTGGTGTGTTCTCCCTGTGTCCGCGTGGGTTTCCTCCGGGTGCTCCGGTTTCCTCCCACAGTCCAAAAACACACGTTGGTAGGTTGATTGGCGACACAAAAGTGTCCGTAGGTGTGAGTGAATGTGTGTGTGTGTGTTGACCTGTGAAGGACCAGCGCCCCCTCCAGGGTGTGTTCCCACCTTGCTTCCAGGTAGGCTCTGGACCCACAGATAATGGATGGATGGATCAGTAGTAGTAGTAGTAGTAGTAGTAGTATATATGTTGGTCCGATTGATTGCTGTCTAATAACAATTAACAATAACATTTAAGCTTTTAGATTTATACATAAATCAACAAAAAATGACCACCCTCCTTGAAAATGTGTTCCAGTCTCAACCCTGATTCTGCTGTAGCAGACAAAGAAAGCCTACTTAGTACAAACTGGCCAAGCTTTGCATGAGAACTGTATTTTTGCTTTGTTTATTTAGCTAGCGCTAAAGTTTAGAACTGACCGATATGTGTTGCAAGGTTCAATCGACACCCCAAGCTTTCGTAAACTAATTGACTTTTGATTGACACACTGTGAGAGTCTGCACTTCAAGCTTTAGAACCACAACACCCAGAGGCATGTTCACACCAAAGACAACCGGCTCTTGTTCTGTACCTGATTCCATGCTCCTGAGAATAGCCTGCATGACGGCATCATATAAAATGCCACGTTATCTCATCTGTGTTATCTCCCTGATCACAGATAAGCTGTGCCAGAGATTCAGGGAGAAACAGCGCTCCAATGGGTTTTGCGAGTGAGGCCTTTAGCACCTAATTACCGTAATTACAGTCCTACGTCAAATAGCCTCACGTCTTTAGCGTCAAAACAATGATCCGAGTCATCTTTTGTTATTCTACATTTTGCTTAATACAAATATACTGTAGGTCAATATTTGCATCTAATCTAATCTAACCCTAACCCTTGCTTTAAAAACTAGAACAAAGCCTTTGTTGAGCCTGTGACACTTTAACTTTGTGTACTTCTCCCAAGTCCCTCCCTCAATCAGAGGTAAAGTAGTCCAGTCTGCAGCACTAAACAAACAATAGCCATGTGTCCAATCTATAGACACGGTATGGAAAGCTTGACTATGGCTCGTGCGGACATCTGCGTGTCTGGATTACACCGAGCTTTCAAGCGCTTTTAAAAGCCTCCGCTGCCGATTCAAAGGCTGGGAACTTGGTTAAGTAATTGTGGTCACAGCCTTTGATGTAAGCCATGTTGTTGGAAACCTTCTCACCCCAGCACATTGAGCTGGTTCTTATTAATGGATCACACAGTTTGATGGCAGCGTTCTCCAAGCAGGTCCGACGCATACAGTCGCCATCAATCTCGCCCTGTCAGAGGGACGACTGCATCCTGCTGCATGCACAGGGCTTGGCCCACCCTGATTTTCATTGTGTCGGACTGGGGGTAGAGTCTGGAACCAAAACCCATAACACATGCGTAGCATGGGAAAATATGCAAATGTATTACGCATGCACACACACAGAATAATTTTTATGAAAAATAAAAGCAGGTAGTGCTCCAGGGTCCTGGGGGTTGTGGGTTTGAGTCCCGCTCCGGGTGACTGTCTATGAGGAGTGTGGTGTGTTCTCCCTGTGTCTGTGTGGGTTTCCTCCGGGTGACTGTCTGTGAGGAGTGTGGTGTGTTCTCCCTGTGTCTGTGTGGGTTTCCTCCGGGTGACTGTCTGTGAGGAGTGTGGTGTGTTCTCCTTGTGTCTGTGTGGGTTACCTCCGGGTGACTGTCTGTGAGGAGTGTGGTGTGTTCTCCCTGTGTCTGTGTGGGTTTCCTCCGGGTGACTGTCTGTGAGGAGTTTGGTGTGTTCTCCCAGTGTCTGCATGGGTTTCCTCCGGGTCACTGTCTGTGAGGAGTTTGGTGTGTTCTCCCTGTGTCTGTGTGGGTTTCCTCCGGGTGACTGTCTGTGAGGAGTTTGGTGTGTTCTCCCTGTGTCTGTGTGGGTTTCCTCCGGGTGACTGTCTGTGAGGAGTGTGCTGTGTTCTCCCAGTGTCTGCGTGGGTTTCCTCCGGGTGACTGTCTGTGAGGAGTGTGGTGTGTTCTCCCAGTGTCTGTGTGGGTTTCCTCCTGGTGACTGTCTGTGAGGAGTGTGGTGTGTTCTCCTTGTGTCTGTGTGGGTTACCTCCGGGTGACTGTCTGTGAGGAGTGTGGTGTGTTCTCCCAGTGTCTGTGTGGGTTTCCTCCGGGTGACTGTCTGTGAGGAGTGTGGTGTGTTCTCCCTGTGTCTGTGTGGGTTTCCTCCGGGTGACTGTCTGTGAGGAGTGTGGTGTGTTCTCCCAGTGTCTGTGTGGGTTTCCTCCTGGTGACTGTCTGTGAGGAGTGTGGTGTGTTCTCCCAGTGTCTGCATGGGTTTCCTCCGGGTGACTGTCTGTGAGGAGTGTGGTGTGTTCTCCCTGTGTCTGCGTGGGTTTCCTCCGGGTGACTGTCTGTGAGGAGTGTGGTGTGTTCTCCCTGTGTCTGCGTGGGTTTCCTCCGGGTGACTGTCTGTGGGGAGTTTGGTGTGTTCTCCCTGTGTCTGTGTGGGTTTTCTCCGGGTGACTGTCTGTGAGGAGTGTGGTGTGTCTGCATGGGTTTCCTCAGAGTGCTCCGGTTTCTTCCCAAGGTCCAAAAACACACATTTTTGTGTGTGTCGCCCTGTGAAGGACTAGCAGAGTGTGTTCCCACCTTGTGCCCAGTGATTCCGGGTAGGCTCCGGACCCACCGTGACCCTGAATTGGATTAGCAGTTACAGACAACGAATAAATGAATGAATAATGTCCAGTAAATTTAATAAAATGGTGTATCTGTTGACAAAGTGGTTCAGAGACGTTCTCTACACTCTCACATTCGCAGCCTCCAAAGTCAGCGCCAATCATAGGGTGAGTTTTAGCGTGAATCTATAAATAATAAATGATTGGTGGTCCACCGTAATGAAGACATGAACACACACTCGGGCAGATTCTGTGAGTGGAAGATGACACACCCTCTTTTAGAATGCATTTTTTCTTTTCCCTTTCACTGTGGCCCTACATATGTGAACCATTTCCAGCCATATGAATCAGGTGCTTTGACACTTGTATCACAGCAGGCCTACAACCCACGAGGGGGGAAGGACAGAGCGTCAGGAGGAATATAATTGAGCTGTGTTTCTGATTAGGCAAACTGGGGCAATTCCAACGCTTGATGACCTGTCCCTTAATTTATTTCCCACAAATGAGGAGAAACAGACGTGTGGCTGAGATATTTGTTTGATTTCGGTAAATCACTATTCCATAAAAGTTCTGATAAGCATCAATGCCTTTTAGATATGGGTGGATGTAGGAAAAACGTTGTTTAATCTTCTGCCAAGCATAAAATAATTGGCGAAAATCAGTGCGTTTTGCAATTCATAAACAATGGCATATGAGTTTGGGTTTGTAAACATCTCCTGCCAAAAGGAACTCCAAAGGAATCACTCTTTTGTTTTGTAAGTGACAAAATGAAATTCCGGCACCCCTTTTTCCAATGAAATAATGTGTAGCGCAAAACAATAAACTGAAGCAACCGCAAACCGTATAAACGAAGAACAATGGTCCAAGCAAATAGTGGGCCATTCATTCAAAGCACTCTCCAGTACAGCGAAGAACCAGGCTTTTAGGAACTATGTGACATGTCTTTACTCAGAAAAAAAAGTGTGAATGAAAAGGCTCTTTGTTCCCACTACATGACAGAAACTACATACGTCTCTATCTGATCTTGGGCGTAGCCGTTGCAGTCTACCATTGTTCCGACTTTAATCCGAACAGACCAGCTGGCTAAACCTCCATTCACATCCCTCCCACCACAGCTTAGGAAACTTGACTGGAGAGAAAGGATGCTCCAAGGAAGGTCTACCCTGACCTGGCCCATAATTGGCCCTGTCCTCTCATTTCCCTGGAAGATGGATTAGGCCATTTCCTACAAGTCAAGCAGCGGTCGAGGCATGAATGCCCCTAGTGACGTCCCTCTCAATGACTCAGATCATTAAAACGATAAGAATGACCTCTCCCGAGTCAAGCACTGACCACATGAAAGGAGGTTTCTGGTAATCAAAGAGCCCCGAAGGCGTTGGCTCAACCCAGATGCACAATGGCGGATGGGTCCGGGCTCTGTGACTGCACCTCTATTCACTAGGACTTGAAGACACCAGGGGTGTGGGACATTCACAGGATTCATCATTGCGCAAATCACTCATGCTCCAGGTGCGGTTTTTCCCAACACATTAGAGCATCGTCATTCAACAATACTAACGTAATTACGGCCTGTACATCACCAGGAGCCACTGAGGAGGCCTCAGCCTTTAGCTACATTTAGCATTCTTGAACAGAACAGTGGCCCACGTTTCTGTTTCTCCAGGCATTAAATTCCTTCGATATCCTGGAATTCCTTCAAAGTACAGCCACAGCCGAGACAATTTCAGTAAGGGCAATTTCACAGGGACAGAATGCTGTCTTGGAATGGAATGTCCATATGTTGGTATGGATTTATATTGGAATCCTATTGCACATGTGGAAAAACATCCATAGGTATTTCAGCAGAAACAGCACTGTGTAGCATCTCAGGCTTGGCAGCTCTGTCGATTTGCAATGCGCTTGACCAGCTTGGCCCCGGACTCTGTTGTTCTCGTGATAAACCGTTCCACCAAATAAACATGGCTGGCCGTAAAGTACAATAATGCAGTCCCTGTGGTATGCTAATAGCATGTTTAAAATGGGACACCATGCGAGGGGGTGAAATGCAAGTGCAATTATTGCTGTGGTGGTGTCAGTGCGAGGGCCTGATTTGGTTTGACAGTCATAAGGTTTTAATAAGATGCAGCCGTATAGCATGGAGTCTTTTAGTAAATTACTGTTCACACTTCACTGTTCACTTCCACTTGTAAAGCACTATGCCTCCCCAGATGTTTGCACTTGAACTACGTCTCCCATTTATTAAACACTTGGCCTCCAGCTCTGGTCACCGATCCTGTTTTATGTCCTGAGGAACGGAGAGGAGCCTCAGTGGATTTGTTTGTAATCCCTTATATGGCTACTTTGTACCATGCTTCATGACCCAGTGCTGTTATCACTAACTCATCCAAACAGTTTTTGTTCAGCTGTGTTTAGAAAATCCAGGGTCTCTATGGTGTCTATGGGTGCTCAAAGGATGATTAGATGTATAGTTAAAGGAATGCTTGATAGTATTGTAACATCACTGTAGCTTCACTGACCTGTAATAGGTAGAACAGAGCATCTATTGTTGCTACTCCAAGCTCAGCACTGCAGAAACTGCACTATGTAACTTTTAGAGGAGGGTAAGGTCTAAAACGACCTTGTAGCAGTCATGGGCCATCAAAAAAAAACAACAAATAAAATTTCGAAAAAGGTTTGTCCGGGTTTTTATTGTTTGTAAACTGTGAAATCACTTTGGCCTTGAGAATGATGTCATATAGTGAATTCAAGGGCGTAGAATTAGCATAGATGGAGGTGACGTGACCCCACCAATATCCAGCAATTAATGAATTGTTCCCACCAATAATTAGAAAAAAAAAAAAAAAAACAATCTGTCAATTAACCCAGAGGTTAAAAAGGGTTAAATCACCTTCTCCACTCGAGTCCTACCTCCCCATAACACATAAGGCAAGTGTGATTGGCTGTGCCTTTCCCTGCTGTCACGTGAGTCTCTGATGTTTGGTTGTGAGTAGCGCCATAACTGGAAGGAAAACTTTCCAGCCATAAGCGAGTTTTACTGTGGTGCATCGTGGGTAACACACGGGTGTCAAAAGCGAATGAAGATGGCCGCAAGACAGAAGAAGGTGGAGCTATTTGTCAAAGAAACGTGTAAGTCAAGTTCATTATAATAACAGCAGGCTAAAATCTTATGTAGCTATGAATAACATCGCTTTCACTGCACAACAAACGGCCAATTGTCAGTTCTTTTACACTGTCATTTTATAACAGATCAAAGGGAAACAAAAAAACAAACAAACAAACAAACAAACAAAAACAGGATTCATAGGTCCCCACAATGTCAAGAGCAAATCTACGCCATCGTGTGAAGTCAGTGTAAACAAAAACAGTCACAAATTTAACCGAGGGACAAGACACGTTTTATGCACATGCTATAACTGCCTATTATTGGTCAAAATCTATTTATTTAAACCATGTTTACTATGCTTTGAAATATTGAAAGTTACACTATTATATATGATATACTTCTTTTTATTCGCAGTCCCCTGAAGTCTTCAGAGATCTTACTCAATCTGACCACAGATCAGGTACTCCTTTGTTCTGCACTGCCAAGCAATTGCGGTGACATCATTTTTCATGTGATCACTCACTGTCAGTACTTGCGCTCCACACTGGATAGAATAGCCACCACACAATGCTCCATTGTCCCTAAACCTGTGATGTAGACACCGAAAGAAAAGCAGAGGGTGAGAGCCCCGTATACCGATTTCCGGTGTCAGTTTCAATCAACGTCCCTGTGCCCAGACAATACAAACACTTCACAGAACCTTTACATAATGCAGGATGTACATTTTCAAAAAGCCTGTACAGAGTGAGATGTCCCGTTTCACAGAAACTGGGGCTGTGCTCATCTGTTCGTCAGGACTGCGGCCGTTAGTTAATGCCTGAGGCTACGGCGTGCTCAGGAATG
Source organism: Hoplias malabaricus (assembly GCF_029633855.1). Classification (NCBI taxonomy): domain Eukaryota; kingdom Metazoa; phylum Chordata; class Actinopteri; order Characiformes; family Erythrinidae; genus Hoplias; species Hoplias malabaricus. The sequence goes on from NC_089807.1 coordinate 39,278,679, forward strand.
GAGAAGGAGGCGCGAGCCTTGGACACTTTCGTCAGGGCGCTGACATGCTGCCGAGGCGACAATTGATTCCAGAGCGTGTCAAGGGAGAAATTGTGGGCACGTTTAAAACCTCTAGTCCCACATTTTGATGCACCGCAGACATTCCCAGTGCGCGAGTGCCTCTAGCATGTCCTCATGTTCTGATCTCAGGTCAATGATGAGTCCCTTAAGGATGTTTGTAAGAATTAGAATATTTGGGGTTTGGACGAGTGCGAGAAATATTCCAAATTTCTGTACTAAAGTCCTATCACAAAGCCATCTGTCATTTACGCCTGGACAACAACATCTCGTATTCCAGGCAAGAGGAGCGATGAGTAAGCATGCTATCACACAAACACCAACCTCCTCCTAACACAGAGTGAGGGGTAATTATGGAGCTACTCGCTAAACTTTGCACCAAGCGAGGGAATGGAATCTGTAGCTGGCCTCGACAGAGGGGTTAGAGCATATGAAGGACACAGTAGATAATTGAAGAAAGACAGGAGATAAGAATTTCGCTGATTCACGCAAGTAACACACACAGGAAGCGGAACACAAATGACACCATCCTGAAAGAATGCACCAAAGAAGCATTAGGGCCGGTCCTCAAGGCAGCGGCCAGCCTTAAACTGGATTACATGGTCAGTGGTGATTTTCTTTTGAAAGTCCTTTTGAAAGACGAGGTTTAATGTGTTGTCTGGAAACAAAAAAACAGCCCTTTGCGTTCAGATGTGGGGATAAACCACATGTTTGGACCACCTGTATCTGGAAATATTGCACAGAACCCCTTCCAACAAAGGAGTCATATTTTGCTCTTTTGAAATCCTGGAATTACTTGATTAGACTTCAGCAGTTCCACACAAACATAATGAAAGTACACTATGTATCCAACAGTTTTAGACACCCCTTAAAAGGGCGTACTCGGTGTGGACTCAGTTTGCGTAATCTCCACAGAAATGCGTTCAATTAAAGCTGAAGGTCATTATGCTGAATCCCAATCATGGGCCAGAGCAGTGGAGCTTTGTTCTCTGGTACTTATCCCTATATCTGTACATGATAACATTAATGTTCCTGTGTCTGAATGCAATCAAATCAATTTAATAAAGCATGATATTCATGATTTTAAGCCAATACAGTGATGGTGTCCTCGCCTTTTGCTGGCTCTACACACTTTGTTTGCTTGAAAATGGTCCAGTGTTTATACACAGACCTGGCTCTGTAAATGGGAAACAAACAAAGTGTCCAAAATGCATTCTCTCTCTGCGTCACTGACTCAGGTACGGCCAAGAAAAGCATCTGGAGGAGTTTGGATGGTAGAGAGACCTCCCGGCTTTGAAATGGACGAGAAGAGTCGAGAGTGTTGTTCTATTCCTGCTTCATAGGTGGGTAACACTGCCTTATTTGTGCTGTTTTAAGTTGTGGCTGTTATATTTCCGTGAATACAAACGTACAGACAAGTTAAACGTCAATCGCCAACAAAGTACAATCGACTTCTTACTCAAACATACCCTTCCACCTTAAAAGATGCCGAGCTTCTGGGGGAGTTTGTTTTGCTGTGAGAACAGTAGTTCTCCCGAAATTTCTTTCTTGCCTTTAATACCACTCCTTATGAAAGAAATGTAGGAGGAGCAGGTGTTGGCAGACTTACAATGTAGCGAGATCTTTGAAACATCTGCACAGGTTGCAAGAGCTGGTGTGTGAGTGAGAGACAACACACTGCAAGTGCAATAACACTCCGCTCAGTTCCCTGTGAAAGCTAAGAAAGTGCCAGGCTTGGGACTATCGTTAAAACAGCCGTGTCTTGACATTTCCATTGCATTCGCTTTTGTGGCTCCAGAAGGCCTGAGGTGTTCTGTTAAACCTGGAAAAGTCTGATTTGTCTCCCTTCACTCAGAGCGCCGACTTAAAAGGGAGCTGGAAAAAAAGAAGAGTTCAGGGGCCTGGTTGTGTTTTCAATTTTGCCACAGATGAGTTGAAACCTAAGCAATTTGTCCATCAGAACGGTGACAATGAAGATCAGAAGGGGTGTTATGGATGTTTCCAGGGGAAACATTTCTTCCTTTACAGCTCCAAAGGCCCAGAAATGTTCTGCTATGTGCTATAAGCTGAACCGTGGTCCATTAAATCATAATCTGAATGAGGCAGCCTTTGCACGAGACCAAACGGCATGAGGTCAGGAGCCTGAAGCCTGGTCTACAGTCTGTTCAATAGGGTGTAAATGAATATTATCAGTGCTGGTTGTATACTGTGTAAATTACACATCCATTTCCTCAAGCTGTTGTGGCAGGGCTTGGTTAGCGTATGTAATCTGAAGGATACAAATCGACTGGTTTGGCACACAACCCCAGCTCTCCGAGGGAATAAATCTAACCACAGATTCTGTACTGATTTCCAGGTTTTCAGTTTGTCGCAGTACAACTCGATTTAACCGTGGTGTCCTACCTTGATGTTACAGTGAGCTCAGGGCCTATTCTGTTTGTTACACAATCAATATGGTATTTTCTAAGGGGGACAATGCATATGGCCATCCGAAGAACAGCTCTGGCTGCAGGTACAGTGCAAATGCATTTGGAAAAGGCTTTCAAAGAGATTTCAAAGACAGAGCTAAATGAATTAAGCCCTCGTTTATGTGGTGACCACTGGGTACGTTCACAAGCGTATCTTTCTACTTGTTTGCAATTGTGGTTTCATGCTTGATTTTGCCTTTAAGTCTTTCATTTGCTCTTGTCTCTGTGGACGGCCACATGAAATCTGTCACTAGTTACTTGGTGGTTATTCTGAGAAGAGAAAAGATGGCCTCTACCTGAAAAGAAGGTTGTTTTCTTCTTTAGTACTTACCCACAATAAAATGTAAATTATCTTTAATAAATGTATATAATATTTATTTCATTCATTGTATGTAGGCGCTTATACAGTTGTAGGTCGCACTGGGTCTGGAGCAAGGCAGGGACACACCCTGGAGGGGGTGCCAGTCCTTCATAGGGCGACACACACACACACACACACACATCTACGGACACTTTTGGGTCACCACCTACCAACGTTTGTTTTTAGACCGTAGGAGGAAACCGGAGCCACCAGAGGAAACCCACGCAGACACAGGGAGAACACACCACACTCCTCACAGACAGTCACCCGGAGGAAACCCACGCAAACACAAGGAGAACACACCCCACTCCTCACAGACAGTCACCCGGAGGAAACCCACGCAGACACAGAGAGAACACACCACACTCCTCACAGACAGTCACCCGGAGGAAACCCACGCAGACACAAGGAGAACACACCCCACTCCTCACAGACAGTCACCCGGAGGAAACCCACACAGACACAGGGAGAACACACCACACTCCTCACAGACAGTCACCCGGAGGAAACCCACGCAGACACAGAGAGAACACACCACACTCCTCACAGACAGTCACCTGGAGGAAACCCACGAAGACACAGGGAGAACACACCACACTCCTCACTGACAGTCACCCGGAGGAAACCCACGCGGACACAGGGAGAACACACCAATTCCTCACAGACAGTCACCGGGAGGAAACCCACACAGACACAGGGAGAACACACCGCACTCCTCACAGACAGTCACCCGGAGGAAACCCACGCAGACACAGAGAGAACACACCACACTCCTCACAGACAGTCACCCGGAGGAAACCCACGCAGACACAGAGAGAACACACCACACTCCTCACAGACACTCACCTGGAGCAAACCCACACAGACACAGGGAGAACACACCACACTCCTCACAGACAGTCACCCGGAGGAAAGCCACACAGACACAGGGAGAACACACCACACGCCTCACCGGAGCGGGAATCAAACCCACAATCTCCAGGTCCCTGAAGCTGTGTGACTGTGAAACTACCTGCTGCGTCACCGTGCCGCCCTAAATGTATATAATAAACAATATATTAACATCAATATATAAAATAAATATTAGATGTCCAAAAGTTTGCAGGCACCATTTTTAATTAGTGACCTGAGCAATTTTAAGGCGCACCTAATGTAGGCAAACATCATTTAACTGTGTACAATATCTATATAAGAGCCTAAGGTCACTATGCCCAGCACAGAGCTGTGGACCAGCTGATGGAGTATTGTTTGTGATCCACTTACACTAATCTATGTGCTTTAGATTTGTTTTAAATATACTGTAATATTTTAGTTAATATAAAATCTATTGTAAGTGATTACATTACAAAATGCCATTAAGACACTGTGAATTACATTTTCATAGTATTTCTACTACTGTATTCCAACTGTAAACAGTATTTACATGTATGGGTCAGTCAGTTAGAGGCCACATAACACCCCCCCGTTTAACTGTGAGCAACAAGACGAGAAAATGATGGAAAAGACAGGGACTCCCAACTCAAGCTTCAGCAAATGAAATCCATGTGCACAAGGCAATGTCCACTGTCACTTTGACAAGAGTTAGTAAACCTCACAGGGTGTGTATACACTTTAATCCAGACCATCTGGACCCACACCTCTCTGGATTTTTCACACTGAAGACGGATTAGCTATAAACAGACACAGGTAGATCTCAAGGCTGCCTACATCATTTAGCAATGCTGGGCCTTGGTGCTCATTAATAACAGAGCCTGGAGCTCCTGGTGGGATGAAAAGCTTGGAGAAAGAAAGGCTTTGCGAGGAGCACAGCGACGGTTCTGAATTTGCACGGCAGATGTTCCACTTCACGGAGGTCTGGAAGCATCTTCAGGAGAAGAGCGTTTAATTGGAACATCGTCCCCACCCACAAACAAAGACCGTTTTGGGTTTATTCAAACAACAGCGCGGCGTATGTGGAATGGAGGTTTAGATAACGGATACCACACAGGAGTAGCAGACCTTAAAAAAGGCTAGTGCAGTTCATTACAAGTCTCCCTGTTTGTTCCTCATATTTCTAGAAACCTGGTTCTGATGTTCAAACACATATGTTATAACAGGGCCCAACGACCACACGTCCTCGTGGAGCTGTTGATTGGGACAGCTGTTGCTGGGGACAAGATTTTTGGAGGGAACAGAGCTATTGAATGGGACAAAGCTTTTGGAGGGTGCATAGCTGTTGACAGAGGGGTGACAGAGCTGTTGGAGGGGACCGAGCTTTTAAGAAAGAACAGAACTGTAAAAGGGGACTGAGCTGTTGAAAGGCACAAAGCTGTTGGAGGGGACAGAGCTGTTGATGGGGACAGAACTGTTGGAGGGGACAAAGATCCTGGAGGGACTGAGCTGTTGGAGGGGACGGATAAGACTCGCTCGTCTTAAAGATGGCCTCAGATGTTTAGCAGAAATTTTGCCTCAGAAAGTGAACAAAGAGTCCATGGTCAATTGAGGGAGATCGACATTGCTAGTTTTGAAGAGAGAGAGAGAGAGAGAGAGAGAGAGAGAGAGAGCAAGAGAGAGAGAGAGAGAGAGCGAGAGGGAGAGAGGGAGAGAGAGAGAGAAGGAGAGAGAGAGAGAGAGAGAGAGGGAGAGAGGGAGAGAGAGAGAGCGAGAACGAGAGAGAGCGAGAGCGAGAGAGCAAGAGAGAGAGAGAGAGCGAGAGAGAGAGAGAGAGAGAGAGAGAGCAAGAGAGAGAGAGCAAGAGAGAGAGAGAGAGAGCAAGAGAGAGAGAGAGAGAGCGAGAGGGAGAGAGGGAGAGAGAGAGAGAAGGAGAGAGAGAGAGAGAGAGCGAGAGCGAGAGAGCAAGAGAGAGAGAGAGAGAGCGAGAGAGAGAGGGAGAGAGAGGGAGAGAGAGAGAGAAAGAGCATGGGCAAGATGTGGCACAATAATCAATTTGGCCCAGATTTGTTCCACAACACACCTGACATATGGCCGATGTAAGTGGACCAGTTGAAGCAGCCAGACACAGCCTGAGTCAATGCCATCAGACGAAGCCAGATGTGGGCCATAAGAGAATTGAAGATGCTCTACGTTCACGCCAAATATTCATTGTTATCTGAGTCTAATACCATATTATCCGCTAACTAACACTGTTTAGTAATGGACAGGGAACTCTATCAAATTCTGATTTACAGTGCGTGGAACCGATTGGATGGATTAAATGGGTTCTGGGTACTCACAATAACTCTGATCTGGATGATCCGCTTATAAAACATAGGGTGACCAGACTGTATGCTTAGCTGAACCCATGTGTGCTTTTAGGTCCTTTACACCTTCTTTATTTGCTACATATGGGAAAACATGCGATTTTCATTTTTAATTCATCCGAGAACTTACATTTACGTTTCGGCATAGCTGCTCGAGGTGAGGGTAGGTACATGAGCTTTGTCTGACGTAAACAAGGACTACTGACGTGCAGACTGACCAATTAAATGTTTACAGAGAAGTTATCGACCAATAATGGTAGCTCTACAGTCAGACCGTCCAATCAGAAGATTTTAGGCTACTTCACCACGCCCCCTTCTCACTCAAGCGAACTAATCGGAGTAGGGGAGGGCGGGACTAGTTTGTGAACGAAACGCTTCTCGAAATTCTATGTAAGCTCTAGAAAAAAAAATCCCGGACATTTTTTTTAAGTCTAAAAAAGAGGACATGTCCGGGTAAAAGAGGACGTCTGGTCACCCTATAAAACATGAATAAATTAATGAAGGAACCAATGAATGAATGGAACCAAATTTGTGAGAAAAAATTCCTCAGGATTGAATCTGTCAGAGCCTCAACAATCATGTGCATGTTTGATTCACATAAAGCCAGTGCATCACTGCTTTCAGATTAGCAATCCTTAATATTAGATTAGCACATTATCCACAGACCATGTTTTGAATATTTCCTCAGCAGTACAAAAACACACAGAACCGAAGAGTTTACACCACAGAAACACCAAATGTAGACAAGCTGGACAGCTCATATGCTCTTCCCTGACACCAGATGAGATTCCTTAAAATGAAACACTTCATAATAAGCGGCCAAAGCCTTTGTGGTCAAGAAAAGTTTAAAAGAACGAAAAAAAACTAAGCAAGTACATTACATTCCAAGTAACTTAACACCAAAACAAGAACAATTGAGTGTATTCTTCTGAACTGTGTACATAACTGTGGGCTTGACCATTCAAGAGCAGTTACTGGCCAGTGTCTGATGTTACTGATGCTAATACAGTAATCATACAAATGGCAGTTGAACCAGCCTCCAGCCTAACACTGGATTATACCCAGTTTCTTGGCAGTTAGCAGGGATGGAATATCACTGTGCTTCACTCAGCATGGCTATTTTCCACAAAGAGTCATTTCCACCAAAAGTAAGTTCACAGCTTTGCTAATTTAAGGGAATGCAATTTCATCTACACACTTTATAACTTCTAAGTGCTTTTTATATATATTAAAAGTAGAAAGATCATTGGAAACAAATACAGATCTTTGCTAATGTGAATAAAACAGAAGAGTACTTTGAATTCATGGGTTTTGGGGATAAACTAGGCTAATAGCTAAAATGCTAATATATGCTATAAGCTAGTTTGTTGACACTAACATAACACAGACCTCTTTACCAGCTTGAATAAAATAATTTCCTCAGGCCTGGTTTCATAAAGCTGGATTTAGAACCAGAGAACATGATCTAAAGTCTATTTTTGTGATTAAGTTTACCACAAACGTGAGCTAAAGCTAATTTTTCATCAGCTCTGGCTACTGTGAGACTCTTTATGAACACAGGCCCAGCTTTAATTCCAGGGACTTTTTTTTTCAATCCTCCTGGATCTTTGGCTTCTGGACTGGCCCGAATCCTGAAACAGCTAATGAAAAATTCAGATCCCGGGATTTAATGCAAGCCAAAATCAGATCGGATAACTTTGAGAATCACTGGGGCTCAGGCTGTGGCCACAGCTAAGCTAAAGGCCTTCATTTCAAAATAATGCATGGATGAAATGTAAATGCAACTAAACATAACAGAAATAGCTCTTTCAGGTACAAAGTATGACCATGTAAATGACTGTTATTTGATTCTTCTGAAACCAAGAGTACCAATAGGAATTAACCCTTCCTTTGCTGCAGCACCTCTGCTCTTCTGACAAGGATTTACTGTGAGGACTTGATTGCATTCTGCTTCACTGCCATCAATGAGGTCAGGTACTGTAATTTTATGTTTAGTTCTGGACCCACTCCAACTCATTTCAAAGGTAGTGGATTAATAGCCAACACTGCTTCACAGCCAGATGCTGCGAGGACTATTTATCCATTTATTTGATGCTTAGTATTGGACGTGGTGACTTTAGGCAGATATGTGGATGATTTACAGTGTCCCATTCTACTAGTATAGCCAGAGTTATCAAAGGGTGCATTTTACAGTAGCTGAACTCATTCATTATATGGGTTAACTATTTGTTGGACAATGTCTGATGACTGATGAGCCAAGAAACTGGATCAAAATTGATTCTTCATTAAGCCGTGGCCTGCATTAAATCCACTGAAGTGTATTTCCAACAGAAATAGAGCTGTAATCAAACAGGACCTATGTCACATGAGGCCAGCTGTTGACCGTTGCCTCATTATTAACATCCTATTAATTGCAATTTTATAGAAAATAAATTATCCACTACTGGCTACTGTTCGGTCCAAACCTCATGTAATATCCTCCCAGTCCCTTGACTGTAAATCTTCAGTAAATCCTCTATTATGTATCACAAACACAAGGCCAGATTTAAGCAGTTCTGGCCTTGCATGAAGAATAATTTTCTTCAGAAGGAGACAGCCGTAAATCTACTGCGAGGAACGGTTGCGCATATTTTCCGATAAATGGAAAATATCCTGGACGTCAACAAAACATATCAGCACTCTGAGTTTTCATGATTGTGAGTGAAGTTTGGCCGGTGTCCTCTCTTGATTGGTCAGCAGAGGAATGGTAAGCAAAGGCCACAAACATCAGAAATCAGTGCAGATATGTTCAGACTGTGCTCCAGGATTATAGTTATTACTTATTGCTGTCTCAGTCACACATCACCCCACATCTCACCCCCCCCCCCCCTTACCCCACAGTCAACAGTAATTAAATCCCAAAGATATGGAGTGAGTTTGCATTACACTTAACCTCGGAAACTGGCCCAGGCCTAAACCCAGGGAAGGGTTTGATGATTGAGTTTCAAAAAATGTCAGCTTCCCAAATGTCGGCTCACAGCCGCAACACTGACTAATCCCCTCTGATGTGTGTTTGTGGGGATTTCTGGACACAGGGAATGAAAACAGGCGGAACTCTTTGGAGCTCATAAAAAAGGTCTGTATTGGGTTTGGGCTGTGAGGTACTGTTAAGAAGTCTAGCATGTCGTAAATAAAGGCGAAAGTGGGAATAAAACTGCGGCTTCTCTATAAGCCGGGCGGACAGCCGCAGAACTCTCGAGGGAAACTCCTATGTCACCTGAGCTCAAGGGTGGGCTGCGACTTCTGAGACACAGTGAAAAGACGATCACGCTGGATCTCACAAGGAAATAAAATAGGGATGAGAAAATTGGAGGGAAAATGGTGGCAGAAAATAGCTCTCTGAGTAGATTTCCAAATGAACCGGGCCAACTAATAACATTTGTTTATTCATTCATTCATAGACAGGGACATACCTTGGATGGGGCCATCAGTGGATCACAGGGCATCACCCACTTACACCTATTGGACACTCTTGGACACTTTTGAGTCGCCAATCCATCTTCCAACATGTGGTTTTGGACTGTGGGAGGAAACCGGAGCACCCGGAGGACACTCAGGGAGAAGACACCACAGTGGCCTGATATGGGGACTGAACCCACAACCCCAGGATCCTGTGACCTTCTTTACACTGGAACGTTATGTGTTCCCCTCGCCTACCACCAATGTACAGCATCCAACTGAATGATAAGAAGGCAGCCAGTCAGTGCCAGGACCCTCAGCACACATTAGCTATTAGGTAGAGAAAATGTCTGAGCCCATATTTGAAGATGAGGATGATTATGAGACCAGAAGTGATCACTGTGGCAGACTCAGTGAGGACGTCTACACCAACACAACAACTCCTTCCAAAAAACGCCCAGAGAGCCAGGACTTTTCATCCGAAAAAGTGTTTTTAATCAGTACAGTGTCCCTGTCACTGCACTCTGGCATTGGGACCCACACAAACTCCATGAACAGCGCCCCCTATTTTAACTATGTGTCTTTGTGAACTAAAGAAAGGACCATGGCGATGTCCCCAATTTCCATTTTCATTTGTTTCCCATTATTATGAAAATATAAATGTAATAACACAAGGTTATGACTAAATGCTGCTAAACTTAAAAAATATGCAGTGACCCAAACAATAAACATCCTGTACAAACCCTAAAGCGTTCAGTAGAAGCAGACAGGGAAGGGTTAACCATATGCTTTTCATTGAGTTAAATGAATCATACTTGTTTTTGACTCACTAATTGCTTCTGTTTTATTCCCAGAATTCATAAATGAACAGTTCCTCTTTATTCACCTCTCAGGTTTTATTCATCTGTTTATTTTTGTTTAGTGACTTCAGGATGAAAGGATGGAGAGGGGAGGAAGGGGAAGAAGAAAACTGGGGGGGAAAAAAAACGCGCCCTGCTTCAATTTCACCCGATTCATTTACACATCCGGCCTCATTCAGTGAGCTGAAAGAGGGAAGCACAATGCCTGCAAAGTGTATTGTTGATGAAAACCATAAAGGAGGTATTTAATTGGGCTATTTATCCTCTGCTTAGCTCCGATGCTGTGCCCTCTCTTGTTTAGGGCTGTGTTTCACACACACACACAGGCTTCTCCTGTTGCAGCGTCGTCTCCTGTGGAGAGAACGGGCCTTGAATAATTACTTCAATTCACCATCAAAGCCAGAACAATGTCCAAGACAAATACAATCAAGGCATCGAATAGCAGTGCGTCTGATGATGTATGGGAATTGGAGATCGCCAGCCAGGTGCCAGCCAGGTGTGGTGCCAAGAAGTAAGGTTAAAAACGCACCACTAAACACTGCCTCCTAACAATGAGTCGCCAGGGGCCAACTGGGGATATGACAGACATCTTACCTTTGTGTGTGTGTTTGAGTGTGTATATGATTACGTAAACAGCTGAGCTTATGAGACCACACTGGTGTGAGATAACTCAAAAAGACCACGTCAACACTGAGCTCCAGGGTTTCCACATCACAGCTCCGAGGCCGTTTCCTAGTTCACTGGTAAAACCGAAGTGCTGATGGTGGACATGTTTATGAGCCTTTGAAGCTCCTGCAGCATTTGCATGTGAGAATGATGTTATCTGAGTTCTGGCATGAAATGTTACCTCGTAAATCTTTAACCAACTTTGGGTTTTCACTGCGACCTCAGGCCTTGTATCAGTTAACAATCAGCACGCTGGGGCAGATATGAAGGTCAATTCTGAATCGCAGGTTTTATTCAGTTCGGCATCAAGAGCTGGATCGTCCGACTTGAAATGAAGGGTATAAGGGGAATGGATCATCTTTACCATAGATTCCTTCCAAGGAGCATTCAGAAGAGCATTTTCCACTGCGTGATACCTGCACTACTCGACTCTGCTCTGCTCTACTCGGTTTTTAGGACTCGGTACCTGGTTTGTTTTCCACTACAATGGCTCACCATAAAAAAAGAAGCTGGTGATGACTCAGAACACGTCTCTAACAGAAGCCGTGGGCTTTGGAAAGGACAACAGTGGTGGCTGTAACTTTATATGTTGTTTATTAGTGTACTGTCGTTGTTATTATATAAGCTCCACATGTCAGTTCAGACAGATCCCTTGTTGCACTATCTAACTCTCACTGGATTTGGAGCATTTGAACATCTTTTAAAGACCCAGATGTTTACAGATGGTGCTGGATGTTTAGATAAGATGGACATGTCTCTCTGGCCAATCAGCACTCTGCAAGTTTCCAGTTGAAACCACAAGCAAGCAGGTTCTAAAAAACACTCATTTCCAGGTGGCAGGTATCAAATGCAAAGAAACCGAGAGTGGAGTGGAGTAGTGTAGGCACCATGTAGCGGAAAAAAACGCTATTAGTGATGTCAGGTGCTGAGGTTGGATGATTCATACTGGATAGCGTAGCGACCTGAGGGCAGCGTGGTAGTGTCCAGGGTCCTGGGGTTGTTGGTTCAAACCCCACCACAGGTGACGAGCTCTTTTTAATGTGTTCTCCCTGTGTCTGCATGGGTTTCCTCTGGGTACTGTGTGTAGGTAGGTGTGAAAGAGACTGAGCGAGTAGGTGATGGGTGATCTTCCTACACCAGGTGATCCCCTGTAGGCTCCAGACCTTCCACTATCCTGAACTGAATGAAGATCATAGATCTCCAGTGTGTTCTATTTCTTTAAAAATGCTTAGTAGGTGAACTTCTCACCAAGAACTCAATATTCCAAATGTGTAACTTCTAACAGAACTCATGCAGCTTCTCTATTTTTAATATTAGTAGGCGCACGGTGATTTAGGAGCCGACCCAGAGCCAGACCTTTTTTCTTTCTTTCTAGCAAATCATTTATAAATAACAGGCCATTTTTTTACTTTCCTACAAAGTCAGATCAGCTTGCACACTATAAATATATAGCAGTCATGAAAAAGGGAACAGTACCCCTTTGCAGTGGAAACCCTATTTTCTGAAGCTTTGGTGAACACAAGGCACATTTTAAACCCTTACACATGCGGGAGATCCCTGGAATCTCCATTTCTCACATTCACTCCAGCAGTGGGAGGCTTGTAAAGCCAGATTAGGAGGGTTACATTCGCTGGCAAACCCAGAACCCAATAAAAGCTTTTAATGCAGGGCTTTGGGCTTCAGCGCCGATTGACTCATTATATCCACTTAATAGGTAATAATACCCAAAGACGCCTCGGTTAGTGAATATATCCTTTGGTTTCTCCACTATATAAACAGCCCGGGCTGCCAAGAGCATGCTTACTAACAGCCTGCGATCGCATTGCCACCAGTTCTGTTTACACACATTGGCCAGCGTGGTCAGCTTGTGTGCATCCATGTGTTTATCCCAGGAGACTCTCCTGGAGGGTGGTCTGTGACGGCTGCAGAGTGCAAATAAACTCTGAGATTTGAGCTTGTTGTTGATCTCCGCCGGCCCGCAGATTGCATCGCTGTTTTCTTTTATCCGGGATCAACAGATTAAAGTAGTGCCTGACGTCCTCACTGGCCACTGTATTTGAATATGGTGATCTGTTAGCGTACTACCATCACCTGCTGATCCACTCTCACGAGTGACACTCTGTAAATTGGCTGATAGCGTCAGCTGCGTTCGTCACTCCATCCCGTGGCCTACGTTTGCCTCAGGGTCTTTCACTCAGCCAGGGCTCTGTGCTGGAGTTTACCTCCTGGAAATACTACACTCTGCACGCAGCAGCTTATTAAAAGTAGAGCCTGGGGCAGTCAGAAATAACATCAACACCAGGTTTACTTCAGCACTAGAGTTTCTGTGACTATATACAGCCAGAGGTTAGTGTGTGGCAGTCAGAAATCAGGGAAACAAACCTGTTGTGGCCTTCGGGTTGCGGAAGTGGGCCTGGAACAGGAAAGTGGACAGTTTGATCCTCAGGATCAGCAGGTGGAAACGGGGGAGGGGAGCGAAGGAACGACACCCTCAAGATCTTCCCTGCAGGACCCTTGAGCAAGACGCCTAACGTCTAATTGCTCCTTGGGCACTGTGGCTGGCTGCCTGTCGCTTCAGGAGTAAAAATTGCTGTGTGTTTATGTCTGTGTGTGTGTGTGTGTGTGTGTGTGTTTTCACTGCAACACATGGCAGTATTTAGGCTCAGTTTCCCCAAGTGGATTAATGTAGTGTCCCTTCTTCTTTTTCTTCTTCTTCCTTTCCTTTTTGTCTTCTTTCTTCTTTTTCTTCCACTTCTTCTTCCTCTCCTTTTTGTCTTTTCTTCTTCACCTTCTTCTTCCTTTCATTTTCATCTACTTCCACTTTTCTACCTTTTCATCTTCTTTCCCTCCTTCTTTTCATTTTCATCTTTTTTCGTCCTCTTCTATTTCTTCCACTTCTTCTTCCTTCCTTTTTGCCCTCTTTCTTCATCTTTCTTCTTTTTCTTCCACTTCTCTCCTTTTTGTCTTTTCTTCTTCACCTTCTTCTTTATTTCCTTTGCATCTTCTTCCACTTCTTCTTTCTTTCATTTTCATCTTCTTCCCCTCCTTCTTCTGTCACATCTTTCCTTTTCATCTTCTCTCTTCCTCTTCTATTTCTTCCACATCTTTTTCTTCTTCTTACTTTCACTTTAGTCTTCTTCATTCTTTCCTTTTTGTCTTTTCTTCTTCTGCTTCTTTCTTTCATTTTCATCTTCTTCCAATGTTTCTTCTTCTCCTTCCTTTCCTTTTTGTCTTTTTTCTTCTTCTCCTTCCTCTTCTTTCTTTCCTTTTCATCTTCTTCCACTTTTTTATCTTTCTTTCATTTTCTTCCAATTCTTCTTCTCCTCCTCCTTCCTTTCCTTTTGTCATTTTCTTTTTCTCCTTCCTTTTTATACTTTCTTCTTTTTCTTCACTCAAGTTGAATCACAGACAATTTTATTGGAGTTAGGTAACGTCACGCCCAAACTCCTTCTCCCTCACCATCATCTTCTTCTGCTCCTTCTCTTCTTCTCTTTAACCGTGCAGTGCCTGACACTCTCTCTGGGGATAACTGCTCCCTTCCAGAACTAATCAGTACCTGACCTGACTAATGTTTATGTGGCTGAATACCATCATATTCTCCCAGCAATGTTCCAAGATGGAGTGTTAACCATCCAAAGAAACAGAGAAAAATACTACAGCAAATGGGTGCCTAAAGAGTTGGCCTTATCGAACATTAGGCAAAGAACATTGATACAAACTACAATAGGCTCCGGACCTGTCAAACACCACCAATAATAAACCAATGGCACTGAAACCAAAATGGCCGTGAGTTACCCCAATGTAACCCAAGGTCAGATTCAGGACTGAACTCAGCAGGTGGTACATACCCACCCTCCGGCTCTGGGCTGGCACCAGTCCATAACCAGGCCTTGAATCATCTAGGTAGGTGGCAGCAGGCCAGGACATTGCCCCAGTGCTGTCATGCTCTGTGGGAAAACACAGAGTCAGGGAGGGTTTAAGGGCCCTGGAGGAGGATGACTGTCAGCTCCCCCACCTCTCCACTCGCTAAAAAGCATGGAATTGCACATCTCTGGGTCGCAGGCACATGGTGAAACAGCTGCGTCTCTTTGATGTGAGCAGCAGCATTTGATGTATGATACCTTTCCATCCATGTGATCTCTTTATATTGAGCCCCTCTGCACAGAGGTGCTGCCCCCCGCACCCCTCCCCCCGCTTCTCTCTCTATGATACACAACACCTCGGAAAGTGGCAGATTAAAACTTACTGTTAAGTTCAGAATATAGATTACATTTTATTTATAAAAATATTTGGTTAGCCAAGATATTTGATCTCTTAACACTGTTTCTACCGTAACCCTTTTCATATTGCCCCTGTCACTCATCCTTCAGACCTAGCTGAGCATGGGCCCACCGACCACACTGACAGTGGATGACAGGACCCTCTGTCTTTCCTCAAGACACAACACCGGGCCTCGGCTTTGATGCTCAGCGTAGAAACTGATGGATGCTGCGCTATCGTCCTTTTACAGACGAGAGCTGCTCTTTAATGGATGGCTTTGAATGGAAGTAAAACCATATGGTGGAAAAGGAGCTAAGAGCAGATGGAGGTCAGGCTCCTTCAGAAACTCGTCCTATCGCAGAGGCAGATGAGGTCATTCGGCGTGTCACGAGTGGGATATGGAACACGTACCGGCCGCGAGACCTGGACGTGGTGACAGACCTTACGTAGAGATGACAGTTCAGCTCATAGTGAAGAACAGTTAAAGAAGAGATCTCTTATGTCTCTGCAGTTTCTTCTGGTCAACGATGAGATCAGATGGAAAGGCCGAAGTCCTCTCTGCTCAGATATTTCTCCTGAGAAAAGAGCCCAGGAGTCTGGTAAGTCTTCCATGCTGGGCTCAGATTGGCTGATGTAATAGCACTCATATTTATCTGCAACTGATCTAAAGGCAGGAACTCAACCTTTACTCATTCAGCAAGAAGATCTCTCTCAGTTTTCATTCACTTTCTGTAACTGAGGTGGGTCCAGAGCCTAGCAGAATCACTGGGCTCAAGGCAGGAACACCCTGGACAGGCCACAGGGCGTCACTCGCTCACCCAGTCATCACATTTCCCTCCGGGACAGCAACATAGACAAGTGTGTGTTCTGCAAGCAATTATCTGAATTTTAATATCTCAACTGACTATAAAGACCTGGGCTACAGGGCCCTCGCAGCATTGTGTATGTAGCGTTTAGCTTCCACAGAGCTAATATTGACACAGCAATTTAAGATCCCATTCACCTTTAAAAACACCATCAATAATAAATCTCTATCAGATCAGGAAACACCGCCATCGCCGCTTCCGCTTCGTTTAATGGTTTAATATTTAAGATAAGGACATTTTGCATTTTCAGAAGCTAGTTTGCTCCTGAGTGACATTTGTGCAGAAGAAAGCAGCAAAAATACAGCGGTCAAACGTTTGTAGTCAGACGATCTGTAACAGAATCTCAAGATCCAGGCTTCCACAACGTATGGGAAGAAAAAGCCAGTGGCTTTTAAGAAATGTCTCATATGGCAACAAGAAATTTTGCTTCTGCCCTGATTCAATTTTCTTTACAGTGGTCTGTAGGAAATGCAACCTTCCACCTCACTGTTCGTTCATTTTTCAAACTGTGGCTGGCCTCTGTTTAAAGAGCTACCTTCAAACTGCGCTTGATTACCATTAGAGAGTTAAAAAAACACAAAGACTCTGGCCGTTCCATTCCAGCGAGAGACTGAAAGGAGATGGAGAGTGAGTGGTGAAAGGGCACGGAAAGATCCCTCAGTCTTCCATTTTCACAAGACCCCCACTGCATCTGGGCACCAGCTGTGTGTGTGTGTGTGTGTGTGTGTGTGTCTCTGTGCGCATGTGTGTGTAGGAAGTTAATATTGCTCTGACTAATAATGCTACAACACATTATGCACATCTATGGAAAATTCGATAGTGATTTAGAATCACCTTTGGGATGGAGCTGTGACTGTGATCCAGAAGTAAACATGCAGCATCAGTAACGTTCTCATGGCTGAATTCCATCAACAGCTATCAGAAATGTTCCCCGATTATGGCATGTGCTTTGTTTAATGGTGATGGTACAAGCCGGGAGTGCATATCTGATCACATGTAGCTGGCAGTGAATGTCATATATTACAAGAAGGGTCCACCATTTCTTTTGGGAATATAGTTTATGTGGATGGAAATTTATGGCGGCACGGTGGCGCAGCAGGTAGTGTCACACAGCTCCAGGGACCTGGAGGTTGTGGGTTCGATTCCTGCTCCGGGTGACTGTCTGTGAGGAGTGTGGTGTGTTCTCCCTGTGTCTGCGTGGGTTTCCTCCGGGTGACTGTGTGTGAGGAGTGTGGTGTGTTCTCTCTGTGTCTGCAGGGGTTTCCTCCGGGTGACTGTGTGTGAGGAGTGTGGTGTGTTCTCTCTGTGTCTGCGTGGGTTTCTGCTGGTTGACTGTGTGTGAGGAATGTGGTGTGTTCTCCCTGTGTCTGCGTGGGTTTCCTCCAGGTGCTCCGGTTTCCTCCCACAGTCCAAAAACACACGTTGGTAGGTGGACTGGCGACTCAAAAGTGTCCGTATGTGTGTGTGTTGCCCTGTGAAGGACTGGCGCCCCCTCCAGGGTGTATTCTCGCCTTGCGCCCAATGATTCCAGGTAGGCTCTGGACCCACCGCGACCCTGAACTAGATAAGCGCTTATAGATAATGGATGGATGGAAACTTTTATTTTTATTTTTAAGAGACAAAATATCTGACCTGATGGGTGGGAATGGTTTATTGAAGACACTGTAATAACAAACAAAACTGTAAATGTAAGACAGATGAACTCAGAGGTTAGAAATCAGTGGTTAATTCAAACAGACGATGCAGAGGCTAAACATGAAAAATAACAACACTAAAAAATCTAAATAAAGGCTTAAATGATAAAAATAATCAAGTCACACAGGTTCAAATCGACCAAAACAGAAAAGAAATACCAACAGTTTCTTAAGTAGCGTAGTGCAACACACTACTTAAAGGGGACATATATATATATGCAGAGAGTTCAGAATCTCTGAGGGTGTCCAATCACAGCGCTGGACCCGTGTTTAAGTGAAAGCGCAAAGACGAGGTTAAACAAAAACACCCACAACACCTCAGTCTCAGATCACCTCAGTGCCTGCACTGAGCTCATCTCTACCTCATTCTCATTATTGAAACGCTGTGTTTTTAGATCCTTGTGGTATTTTGACTGAGGCATGTCCTGTCCCAGACCCAGAGCTGTGGTGTTCCCTTGTGGAAAAGGTGTAGAATAAATATGTCCCCTTCAAGTATTGAGTTACCTCTAGAACGTCTTAAATCTGTCAGAATAGGAACTGAAGGGTTCTTCTGTTTTAGGATCCTTCTGATCCAACATCAAATGAGAAACCTTAGAAGTGAGAGTTGTTGACCAATCACAGAGCAGCTGGATGCTGTCGCTATGGTAACAAAGTGAATGTAAACACAGGAAAAAGAATCAGTAACTGAATCAGTAATTGAGTAATGTATTTAATTACTAACCCCCTCTGGGGAATAATAATAATAATAATAATAATAAAAAACCCACCTCCGATTGATTGATGCCACAAGGTTTGAATTCATTTCATAAAAGACATTTCAACACAAAAGCTTGCGTGACCGCGTAAGAGTAACAAAAAAAAAGAAAGCTAGGTGCTTCCAACATGTACAGTGGACATTTATCACCAAAGAACATACAGCTACAGAACGGAGGAACAAGCCACAGGCCGTGTTTTTCAGCTGAGGTCATATGACGAATAACCCAAAGCAAGGAATCAAGGAGCCAGATGTTTTCAAGTTCAGATCCTTCTTCTGACCCAGTCAGTCCATCCAGCCTTTTTTCAGACCAAAGGTTCTAATCATTAAGGCAAACTGGACCTGTTTCAAGGTTAAATTTATGGTCGGACGTACCGTATCCATCACTTCGAAAGATTCGCCCGAAGCGTTTGTTAAAATCAAAGACAGTTTTAAAAATATGTAACTTCTTTACAGTAGCAACCGTTTAGTCACAGTTCTTGTGAAAATTAGGGACCTTAATGATGTAGAATGTACACTTTAAATAATAAAACACTTGACTGTTTAACAGCTCAAGATGATTCAGATCTGGATTTTTCTTTGGCAAGTTTCTTTGCACTACACCAGTGGTTTTCAAATCACAGATGAGCCGAATGAATGGGGAAAAACACTGACATGTGCAGGAGAACCACCACATTCAGTCATTTACCATCTCTTTTAAAACCTGATCGGATTAGGAGTTAATAAGTTAATAAGTAAAACACATAAAAACAGCCTTGTAAGACCCAAAACAGTAAAACCACACAGTAATTTGATGAACCAGAAGTGTGTGTGTGTGTGTTGTAACAAGAATCAATTCCATACACAGTCTGCAGCAAAACATTTCGCACAAGACGAGTTTTCTTTTGGAGGTGGTCCCTTTGTTGACCATTTGAATTTCTTCCCATTTTTAACTGAACTGAACTAAAACTTGCTCCCTTCTGTCAAGGGAAATGCCTTACGCCTTCTCCAAAGACTTGTAGTATTCCTTCAGCACTGTCCAGGCTTTGGGGGCCATGAAGCCCTCTGGTGGGTTCTGTCCCTCTCTGGCCATCCTCCTCATGCGGGTGCCTGAGATGAAGTCGTAGTCCTCGTGGCTGCAGGACACAAGAGCGGAGAGTGAGTCAGAACACAGTGGGCCACTATGATGCAACAGCGGAACTGTGGGATTACTGCCTGTGCTTTACTGCAGCTGGGTTTTGCCCGAGAGCAGACACGAAAAATCATGAACAGTGAGGAAAATGACAAGTTCAGGACCGGGCCCTTGTAGCGGGGTCTGGTGGCATTGTCTGGTGACATGCAAGAATGTGTTCATTTACTTGTACTTGTGATAAAATATTAAAAAATAAATAAATGGGGTGTGTTCTTCCCGTGTCTGCGTGGGTTTCCTCCGGGTGACTGTCTGTGAGGAGTGTGGTGTGTTCTCCCTGTGTCAGCGTGGGTTTCCTCCGGGTGACTGTCTGTGAGGAGTGTGGTGTGTTCTCCCTGTGTCAGCGTGGGTTTCCTCCGGGTGACTGTCTATGAGGAGTGTGGTGTGTTCTCCCCGTGTCTGCGTGGGTTTCCTCCGGGTGACTGTCTGTGAGGAGTGTGGTGTGTTCTCCCTGTGTCTGCGTGGGTTTCCTCCGGGTGACTGTCTGTGAGGAGTGTGGTGTGTTCTCCCTGTGTCTGCGTGGGTTTCCTCCGGGTGACTGTCTGTAAGGAGTGTGGTGTGTTCTCTTTGTGTCAGCGTGGGTTTCCTCCAGGTGACTGACTGCGAGGAGTGTGGTGTGTTCTCCCTGTGTCTGCGTGGGTTTCCTCCGGGTGACTGTCTGTGAGGAGTGTGGTGTGTTCTCCCTGTGTCTGCGTGGGTTTCCTCCGGGTGACTGTCTGTGAGGAGTGTGGTGTGTTCTCCCTGTGTCTGCGTGGGTTTCCTCCAGGTGACTGTCTGTGAGGAGTGTGGTGTGTTCTCTCTGTGTCAGCGTGGGTTTCCTCCAGGTGACTGACTGTGAGGAGTGTGGTGTGTTCTCTCTGTGTCTGCGTGGGTTTCCTCCGGGTGACTGTCTGTGAGGAGTGTGGTGTGTTCTCCCTGTGTCTGCGTGGGTTTCCTCCAGGTGACTGTCTGTGAGGAGTGTGGTGTGTTCTCTCTGTGTCAGCGTGGGTTTCCTCCAGGTGACTGACTGTGAGGAGTGTGGTGTGTTCTCTCTGTGTCAGCGTGGGTTTCCTCCAGGTGACTGTCTGTGAGGAGTGTGGTGTGTTCTCCCTGTGTCAGCGTGGGTTTCCTCCGGGTGCTCCGGTTTCCTCCCACAGTCCAAAAACACACGCTCCAGGGTGTATTACCGCCTTGCGCCCAATGATTCCAGGTAGGCTCTGGACCCACCGTGACCCTGAACTGGATAAGCGGCTACAGATAATGAATGAATGACTAAATGGAGTGTCCAAATTCCAAACATTGCTCCATATATCTTAAGAAACATGGGCAGCATCCCCTTAGCTGTGGCTTTACTGCACGAACCCGACTGCAACTACTGCTTTTCCTCCTGCAACATTATGAAAATAAAATCTATATCAACAAAATAACAATAAAATTTTGCAATACATTTTTGAACATAAATCCCCACAGTTTTGAGAAAGTAAAAGGCAGAAGTGTGGTAAAGTTGGTTTAAGAGGAACAAGAAAAAGTGCAGATGGAGAAGAAATATAAACTTCAGACTTCCTCCATTAAACTCAATCTCTCCTCTGCACCTTCTCCTTTTAAACAATCAGCATTAAAAAAATAATCAGATTCTTAAACCTCTGATAAACGTGACTAATTAACAATCTAAACGATAATCAGCCGAATGCATACAGACACTACCCCTAACGGCACCCCCCTCTAAACTATTCAAGCTAAGGAGACGTTCATAAGAGATTATACTCCTCGATTTAGACAAAGACTCTAAGAAAATAAATCCCCTCAGCGCTGCGCATGTCTTCACTAAAGGTTCAGTGCACTTTCCCTGCCATAATCACATTTGTGCAATGTGGTTTCTTTCCGCTGCAGCTCTAAAGCAATGTGGTTTGTCCACACAGCCAAAGCATTTCTTATGGGTTTGTAGTTGTGCACAATGAAAAAGCTCAAACATTTTTCCAGCCTCCGAGCAGAAGAAAACAATCACAACACAAGGCTGTATCTATCTGTATGTTCTGGGCCCTCCAATGGCTTCCGTACCCACACTGCAACCTATTCATTTCTATTGTGATCATATTCTGAATAATAAAAAGGTTCTTAACACTCCGGGATCTGCTTAATAGAAATGGATGGAGTCAGAGGAGACCACTCTCTGCACCTTTAAGTGTTGTCTGTAGTCTTAAACATAGTCTGTAACCAATAAGGAGGAACCATGCATTAGTCATGGGTGATCTACAGAGTTTTACATGTGATTGCAGGTCAGAATTTCGTAAAACTCATAAACGACTACATGTTTCGCCGATTTTCATTGTGAAAAGGTGGTAACATCCACTACACGGAACTTAAATGTAGCAACAGCTGCATGGTGCATTATTCGTGGTGAGTTACTAGAAGTTACTGGACTGGACAAATAATAATAATAATAATGAAGCATCAGGCAACTCAGAATTAATCATGGGAGGAAGGAAGTGATGAGCATTAATGCCGCGAATATGTAGTCAAATGAGAAACAGCTTGGGCTGAATTGAGCCGTTACACATTGTAGGGAGACTTTAAGAGAGATCGCTGGTAATTAGGCTTAGCATCCACACTGGCCTCAGCTTTGGCCAACCCACGCCTGCTCCAGGAGCAGACGGAAAGCCATAAATCTGCAAAGGCGCCAAGTCAAGTCCTTTGAAATTCAGATGGGGTGCTAGTCTCGTGCTCCCCTCCCCAGTCACTCACTCGCTACAGGATAGAGGAAGCAAGAAAGAAGGAACAAGGTAGATGGAGGGAAGGAGACCGCCAAAGTTTCCAGGATCTGACAGAGCTTTTAGTTTACTACATCAGTTGAGCACTTAACGTTGTGTGAACATTTCATGATTAATTGGGCCACTATGAATGCTCTAAAGTGACCTGGAATATAATCATCTGACATTGTCTTCCATTGAACGTTAAGAAGGTTTTTTTCCGTCTCCTGTACAGTTACTATTTTTGGAGATAAATGATTTTGAGTGGACAACAAAGAAAACCATCTGCCTCTCACTCAATATCTGTCCCAAATTGGAAAATGTAGTAGTACTAGATCCTGATTTGGACAATCACATGATTTCAGGTAAGAGATTGGGCCAAGAGATCTTTACTTAAAATATAAAGATTGTTTGTCATCAGTGTTCTCTCTGTGTCTGCGTGGGTTTCCTCCGGGTGACCGTCTGTGAGGAGTGTGGTGTGTTCTCTCTGTGTCTGCGTGGGTTTCCTCCGGGTGACTGTCTGTGAGGAGTGTGGTGTGTTCTCCCTGTGTCTGTGTGGGTTTCCTCCGGGTGACTGTCTGTGAGGAGTGTGGTGTGTTCTCTCTGTGTCTGCGTGGGTTTCCTCTGGGTGACTGTCTGTGAGGAGTGTGGTGTGTTCTCTCTGTGTCTGCGTGGGTTTCCTCCGGGTGACTGTCTGTGAGGAGTGTGCTGTGTTCTCCCTGTGTCTGTGTGGGTTTCCTCCGGGTGACTGTCTGTGAGGAGTGTGGTGTGTTCTCCCTGTGTCCGCGTGGGTTTTCTCCGGGTGACTGTCTGTGAGGAGTGTGGTGTGTTCTCTCTGTGTCTGCGTGGGTTTCCTCTGGGTGACTGTCTGTGAGGAGTGTGGTGTGTTCTCTCTGTGTCTGCGTGGGTTTCCTCCGGGTGACTGTCTGTGAGGAGTGTGCTGTGTTCTCCCTGTGTCTGTGTGGGTTTCCTCCGGGTGACTGTCTGTGAGGAGTGTGGTGTGTTCTCCCTGTGTCTGTGTGGGTTTCCTCCGGGTGACTGTCTGTGAGGAGTGTGGTGTGTTCTCCCTGTGTCCGCGTGGGTTTCCTCCGGGTGACTGTCTGTGAGGAGTGTGGTGTGTTCTCCTTGTGTCTGCGTGGGTTTCCTCTGGGTGACTGTCTGTGAGGAGTGTGGTGTGTTCTCCCTGTGTCCGCGTGGGCTTCCTCCGGGTGACTGTCTGTGAGGAGTGTGGTGTGTTCTCCCTGTGTCCGCGTGGGTTTCCTCCGGGTGACTGTCTGTGAGGAATGTGGTGTGTTCTCCCTGTGTCTGTGTGGGTTTCCTCCGGGTGACTGTCTGTGAGGAGTGTGGTGTGTTCTCTCTGTGTCTGCGTGGGTTTCCTCTGGGTGACTGTCTGTGAGGAGTGTGGTGTGTTCTCTCTGTGTCTGCGTGGGTTTCCTCTGGGTGACTGTCTGTGAGGAGTGTGGTGTGTTCTCTCTGTGTCTGCGTGGGTTTCCTCCGGGTGACTGTCTGTGAGGAGTGTGCTGTGTTCTCCCTGTGTCTTTGTGGGTTTCCTCCGGGTGACTGTCTGTGAGGAGTGTGGTGTGTTCTCCCTGTGTCTGTGTGGGTTTCCTCCGGGTGACTGTCTGTGAGGAGTGTGGTGTGTTCTCCCTGTGTCCGCGTGGGTTTCCTCCGGGTGACTGTCTGTGAGGAGTGTGGTGTGTTCTCTCTGTGTCTGAGTGGGTTTCCTCTGGGTGACTGTCTGTGAGGAGTGTGGTGTGTTCTCTCTGTGTCTGCGTGGGTTTCCTCCGGGTGACTGTCTGTGAGGAGTGTGCTGTGTTCTCCCTGTGTCTTTGTGGGTTTCCTCCAGGTGACTGTCTGTGAGGAGTGTGGTGTGTTCTCCCTGTGTCTGTGTGGGTTTCCTCCGGGTGACTGTCTGTGAGGAGTGTGCTGTGTTCTCCCTGTGTCCGCGTGGGTTTCCTCCGGGTGACTGTCTGTGAGGAGTGTGGTGTGTTCTCTCTGTGTCTGAGTGGGTTTCCTCTGGGTGACTGTCTGTGAGGAGTGTGGTGTGTTCTCTCTGTGTCTGCGTGGGTTTCCTCCGGGTGACTGTCTGTGAGGAGTGTGCTGTGTTCTCCCTGTGTCCGTGTGGGTTTCCTCCGGGTGACTGTCTGTGAGGAGTGTGGTGTGTTCTCCCTGTGTCCGTGTGGGTTTCCTCCGGGTGACTGTCTGTGAGGAGTGTGGTGTGTTCTCCCTGTGTCCGCGTGGGTTTCCTCCGGGTGACTGTCTGTGAGGAGTGTGGTGTGTTCTCCCTGTGTCCGCGTGGGCTTCCTCCGGGTGACTGTCTGTGAGGAGTGTGGTGTGTTCTCCCTGTGTCCGCGTGGGTTTCCTCCGGGTGACTGTCTGTGAGGAATGTGGTGTGTTCTCCCTGTGTCCGCGTGGGTTTCCTCCGGGTGACTGTCTGTGAGGAGTGTGGTGTGTTCTCTCTGTGTCTGCGTGGGTTTCCTCCGGGTGACTGTCTGTGAGGAGTGTGCTGTGTTCTCCCTGTGTCTTTGTGGGTTTCCTCCGGGTGACTGTCTGTGAGGAGTGTGGTGTGTTCTCCCTGTGTCTGTGTGGGTTTCCTCCGGGTGACTGTCTGTGAGGAGTGTGGTGTGTTCTCCGTGTCCGCGTGGGTTTCCTCCGGGTGACTGTCTGTGAGGAGTGTGGTGTGTTCTCTCTGTGTCTGAGTGGGTTTCCTCTGGGTGACTGTCTGTGAGGAGTGTGGTGTGTTCTCTCTGTGTCTGCGTGGGTTTCCTCCGGGTGACTGTCTGTGAGGAGTGTGCTGTGTTCTCCCTGTGTCTTTGTGGGTTTCCTCCGGGTGACTGTCTGTGAGGAGTGTGGTGTGTTCTCCCTGTGTCTGTGTGGGTTTCCTCCGGGTGACTGTCTGTGAGGAGTGTGGTGTGTTCTCCCTGTGTCCGCGTGGGTTTCCTCCGGGTGACTGTCTGTGAGGAGTGTGGTGTGTTCTCTCTGTGTCTGAGTGGGTTTCCTCTGGGTGACTGTCTGTGAGGAGTGTGGTGTGTTCTCTCTGTGTCTGCGTGGGTTTCCTCCGGGTGACTGTCTGTGAGGAGTGTGCTGTGTTCTCCCTGTGTCCGTGTGGGTTTCCTCCGGGTGACTGTCTGTGAGGAGTGTGGTGTGTTCTCCCTGTGTCCGTGTGGGTTTCCTCCGGGTGACTGTCTGTGAGGAGTGTGGTGTGTTCTCCCTGTGTCCGCGTGGGTTTCCTCCGGGTGACTGTCTGTGAGGAGTGTGGTGTGTTCTCCCTGTGTCCGCGTGGGCTTCCTCCGGGTGACTGTCTATGAGGAGTGTGGTGTGTTCTCCCTGTGTCCGCGTGGGTTTCCTCCGGGTGACTGTCTGTGAGGAATGTGGTGTGTTCTCCCTGTGTCCGCGTGGGTTTCCTCCGGGTGACTGTCTGTGAGGAATGTGGTGTGTTCTCCCTGTGTCCGCGTGGGTTTCCTCCGGGTGACTGTCTGTGAGGAATGTGGTGTGTTCTCCCTGTGTCCGCGTGGGTTTCCTCCGGGTGACTGTCTGTGAGGAATGTGGTGTGTTCTCCCTGTGTCTGCGTGGGTTTCCTCCGGGTGCTCCAGTTTCCTCCCACGGTCCAAAAACACACGTTGGTAGGTGGATTGGCGACTCAAAAGTGTCCGTAGGTGTGAGTGTGTGAGTGAATGTGTGTGTGTCTGTGTTGCCCTGTGAAGGACTGGCGCCCCCCCCAGGGTGTATTCCCGCCTTGTGCCCAATGACTCCAGGTAGGCTCTGGACCCACCGCAACCCTGAACTGGACAAGCGGTTACAGATAATGAATGAATGAATGTTTGTCATCACCTTGCAAAACAAGGCAGGAGTTATACATCATGGGACAAATGGAACTGGTTTTATTTGGGATGTAAGATTAGATTTGGCTCAGTGATTAAACTCCTGCCTTCACACAGTAAAGACAAGAGTAAGAGTGAGTCTGCAACACACATGGTCATACGGTTGTGGACGTATTCCAAAACTTCGTTTCTGGCAAAGCAGGAACTTTAGGGGAGAAAGTGATCAAGCTTCGACTGGTTCGTTTTTCATGAATATGTGATTAAAAAAATCAAATCCTAAAAATAGAGATAAAAGGAGTTGTTCTGGTGTCAAAAATATGGAGTTATATTTATTCCCATCTGAATCAGGCTATAGGCATCCAACACCAGGCTAATCCACAGGCCTCACTAAGATTGTTTACCACTTATTTCTTTCCAAACTCACCAAACAAGCGCATACTTTTACAGTGCAGTCAATTTTCCATCCCAGAACTTCAAATAAAAACCTATTTGCAATGGACTGAAATGTTTGAAACATGTATTTACTCTAGCCTTGCATGGACAACAACTTCTGGTGGTCTGCTGGGAGATCTCCATCTGAGAAAGATGACCCTGAATTCCAGAGCAGTGCAGGACGAGCATCAAAGACTCCATACAGGAGACGGAAAGCTTCAGTCGACTGAGGCAAGTGACTGTTGTGCTTCCAGCGGGGATGCAGTTGGGACAGTTGGAGCTGGGCTTAATTTCTTGCAGTCGAGTCTCCGTGAAATCAAGCTAATTAAGGGCAAAGACAGCTTTCAGCACACTTGGTTCTTCTTTCTGCCCTTCAGAGAACCGCTGGCAAACTGCTTTCTCTCTAGGTTCATGCATGGAGCCTGCAGGAGGACGGTCTTTGTCATTCAGAATAGATTGCAGGCCGTATGCTTTCTGGATTGCGGGGTGAGAAGGCACTTAATTCGATAGGGGAGAACTCTATTAATTACAGGAACATGGCAAGATTTCTGTTAGTCATCGCCCGCAATACTCAAACGCAGTCGTGTAATTAGCGGCAGCTCTCCGTGATTTCTGGAGGACTTCAAAGTACAGGGAAAAGCCGCAGAACTTTGTAAAATCCTCGGAAAAACAGATCGGTTCCTGTTATTCTTGGCTTTAAGTTTCTCCGAAGATAACAACAGAGGAAGCCGTACACACATGGAACTTACATTTGAGACGCTGAATGATCGATTTTCTAGCATATTGGAGAAAACACATAAAATGTTTACAGACTGGGCCGATCCCTGCCGTCAGCGGCACTGCCCCTCTACTGCTAATAAAAGACTAACTTCTTGTGAAATCGATACTGAGTAAATGCACAGTAGATCCATACGCTTTAATTAAAGCTCGAGACGTGGCCTCCATATTGCTTTTAGTTGTGAAGCACATAATATGAACATCTGATAATGACTGAAACCAGAACACAAGGATGGAAACCATCTCTTGGCTTTTTAGGCTGAAGGGATATCAACAGAATGGATCTGAACAGAACACCAAAACCAAATGACTTACTTTTTGGGGTCATAGAAGTCCATGGCCTTCTTGACTTTGTTGTAGGCCGCAACTTTGAAGGGTACAATTTCCAGAGAGATGAGTCCTGGGGCCATTGTAAGGACTTTAGCTCCGTGACTAGGCTCATACAGGTCTTTACCCGTGTCAGGGTGAGGCATGCCGGCCGGGTCTCTGCCCACGATGTAGAAGTTTGCACCGGCAACCATCCGAGCTCTGCAGTGCCACTGCACCTGGACAACAGGACATGGAGAGTGTTATAACTGAGTAATTATTACTTGTAAGAGTTTGAATACTCTATTTATTATAAATATGGAATATTCATAAAATATGAGATTGTTTTTTGTACCATTTGGATTCATATGGCATATGGAAATCTAGTTTTAAACACTTTTTAATCTGTACGTTTAACTTGTCTTTAAACCTCAGCCAATTATCATCCGTCAGTCTTTCTTTTACATCCATCCATTATCTGTAAGCGCTTATCCAGTTCAGGGTCGCGGTGAGTCCAGAGCCTACCTGGAATCATTGGGCGCAAGGCGGGAATACACCCTGGAGGGGGCGCCAGTCCTTCACAGGGCAACACACACTCACTCATACACTCACACCTACCAACGTGTGTTTTTGGACTGTGGGAGGAAACCGGAGCACCCGGAGGAAACCCACGCAGACACATAAAGAAAGCACCACACTCCTCACAGACAGTCACCCGGAGGAAATCCATGCAGACACAGAGAGAACACACCACACTCCTCACAGACAGTCACCCGGAGGAAATCCACGCAGACACAGAGAGAACACACCACACTCCTCACAGACAGTCACCCGGAGGAAATCCATGCAGACACAGAGAGAACACACCACACTCCTCACAGACAGTCACCCGGAGGAAATCCATGCAGACACAGAGAGAACACACCACACTCCTCACAGACAGTCACCCGGAGGAAACCCACGCAGACACAGGGAGAACACAGCACACTCCTCAGACAGTCACCCGGAGGAAACCCACGCAGACACAGGGAGAACACAGCACACTCCTCACAGACAGTCACCCGCGGACAGAAACACACGCAGACACAGGGAGAACACACCAAACTTCTCACAGACAGTCACCCGGAGGAAACCCACACAGACACAGGGAGAACACACAACACTCCTCACAGACAGTCATCCGGAGCAGGACTTGAACCCACAACCTCCATGTCCCTGGAGCTGTGTGAGTGCGACACTAACTGCTGCGCCACCGTGCCGCCCATCTGAAAGAATATTGAGCTGAAATAATGGTTCTCTCTGTTGTAGTTAGTATGTTTACCATGATGTAATAATGAAAATCAGTGGGGCTGAAACATATACTGTATGCAGGCGGTGAGAATCTAATCTAGGCTAGAAGAATGCATGATTCTTATAGAGGCTGGTACTTATGAAGACAAGAGGTACAGCCCTTGGAGCCATCACCCTCCTTTCTTAGTTACATGCTCAATTAGTCCTAATATGAGAACGCATGAAAAAGGATAAGTGGACAAGTAGCTTGGAAAAATGAACAGTCTTAAGAAAAGAAAACGGCCAGAACACGTTCTGAAAGTCAGGCTGTGTGCGGAGGCACTTGGACAGAGACACGCGATCTGTACTGGCCTGCATCAGAGGGTGAAATGTGCAAGTGAGAGTGAACAGGTCCTTTATTTCCTCCTCCTAACTCATTGAATCTAATAGCTGCTTCCTGCGGGCAAGCTGCAGAGCTCCAGAACTCTGTCTGCTCTCAATAAAGCACTAATGTCCCCAGCCAAATGATTAAAGGACAGAGGACTTCAAAACAGATAGAGTGTATTCCATCAGCGACAATTTGTGTCAGAGGAGCACTGCTAGGTTTCTTTCTCTCTCCGAACGAATCGCACTCAGGGGCCACTGAGGGATCGGCTCGAGGGAGGCTGGTTGTGTTTAGAGGCGGTGTACTGAGGCATAAATCAAACGCGAACGGTCAGTTACAAGGCGTGTGTACGTGATGAGTCTGTCTCGGCTGTCTGCAGCTTCACTCATGTGGCCCATCTCGGAGGTTCTGCACTTCAGGACTGTTTCAGGCGCTGAGGCAGTGACACTGAACAGCAGCAGAGCATACAAGCTACACAAGAAAGAACACAATGTGCTGAAAAGGCTGCTCCCACATTGAGCCCTGTTTACATTTTCCTTGTATTTCACTTTTTTCCCCTGAAGTCCAAGTTTGTGTGGTTTTATAAACCGAAAACAGTCATAATTCAATTTAATATGACCATTTTCCAAGCTCTCAACCCAGAATCGTTTTGTTACTACTCCTTTAAGACTGATATAATTAAATGAGTGACATGGAAATGACCATATTGTGTTTCAGTTATTTTTTTCCCTAAAGTACACTTCTAAAGAGTGTGGTTTTATGGACCACACTATCATTCAATTTTATATGATCGCTTTAAGGCTGATATGTAAATGACCTTTGTTCCAACTGCCCACATTTCGACGACAGACCAGGCTGCAATGTAAAAGCAAACTGTTACATCTGGACTGAAATCCTCAAGTTCAGCTGTTCCTTTTGCATATGTGGATCCACTGGAGGACTGCAGTGATCCATGTGCTTCCTGAGGTCCAGGAACGACACCATCTTTTATTCATCATCCAGGCCTATAACTTAGCTATAGACTGTCAGCAGTAACAACACAGCTTACCACATCAGCATACATATTCAGGGTAAAATACTATAGAATAAATGAACAGTGATATTTTTTTATTAAATCGAAAACATTTATTATTCATTCATTGTCTGTAAGCGCTTATCCAGTTCAGGGTCGCGGTGGGTCCAGAGCCTACCTGGAATCATTGGGCGCAAGGCGGGAACACACCCTGGAGGGGGCGCCAGTCCTTCACAGGGCAACACACACACTCATACATTCACTCACACACTTACACCTATGGACACTTTTTAAGTCACCAATCCACCTACCAACGTTTGTTTTTGGACTGTGGGAGGAAACCGGAGCCCCCGGAGGAAACCCACACAGACACAGGGAGAACACACCACACTCCTCACAGACAGTCACCCGGAGGAAACCCACGCAGACACAGGGAGAACACACCACACTCCTCACAGACAGTCACCCGGAGGAAACCCACGCAGACACAGGGAGAACACACCACACTCCTCACGGACAGTCACCCGGAGGAAACCCACGCAGACACAGGGAGAACACACCACACTCCTCACAAACAGTCACCCGGAGGAAACCCACGCAGACACAGGGAGAACACACCACACTCCTCACAGACAGTCACCCGGAGGAAACCCACACAGACACAGGGAGAACACACCACACTCCTCACAGACAGTCACCCGGAGGAAACCCACGCAGACACAGGGAGAACACACCACACTCCTCACAGACAGTCACCCGGAGGAAACCCACGCAGACACAGGGAGAACACACCACACTCCTCACAGACAGTCACCCGGAGGAAACCCACACAGACACAGGGAGAACACACCACACTCCTCACAGACAGTCACCCGGAGGAAACCCACGCAGACACAGGGAGAACACACCACACTCCTCACAGACAGTCACCCGGAGGAAACCCACGCAGACACAGGGAGAACACACCACACTCCTCACAGACAGTCACCCGGAGGAAACCCACGCAGACACAGGGAGAACACACCACACTCCTCACGGACAGTCACCCGGAGGAAACCCACGCAGACACAGGGAGAACACACCACACTCCTCACAGACAGTCACCCGGAGGAAACCCACGCAGACACAGGGAGAACACACCACACTCCTCACAGACAGTCACCCGGAGGAAACCCACGCAGAATGAGGCACTGCTTGAAAACTACAGTTTTAAAAGTATCCCAGCTTCCCCTCTGTTTACCTCAGTGGGGCCAGCATACATCATGGGTGAGGGGAAGATAGCTACGATGGTTGAATTGGGGTCCAGCACACCCTCCTCCAGCACAGCAGCGTGCTGCCTCATTCTCCAACACAGAGGCACATCGTCGTCTTTTGTCCAGCCACCCAGAGGATGCAGCAGCAAAACCGGCCTCCTGTAACCGCGTTCAATCAAACGCCTCTGAGTGTCCTGCATCAGCAGAGCATGACCGTTATGCACTGGGTTCCTCAACTGGAACGCAAACACAGCATCTGAGGACGAGGGAAAGTGAGAGAGGTTTACCTGAATTAACATACAGCATCTTCTACCAAAAAAAATAACGTTTACCGTTCAATGGAATTAGACCTTTCCTCTGGATTCAGTAACTTTAAGGTTAATAATGCTATTTAAATAGACCCCCAATCCTGTGCGTTACCTGCGTTCATCTCTTTGAATTTCTGCTTGAGCTCAGTGGGCGTGAGGCGGTAAGAGTCCAGACCATCGTTCCAGTAGATTCGGTCAAGCACCTGTATGTCTCCACCCACCAGCCAATCACCACTCTCCATCACCATCTGAAACAGGACGCACAAACACAAAATATTTGATCAGAATATGGAAAGCACAGACCTGGAGGGTGATGACATGGAGGCTGAGAGTAAGAGGTCCTAAAGCAGGGGTTATGACGCCATATTAGTTTGATTTACAAATGAGTTCAGTGGAGGAACTCACAAATGATTTAATCATTTACTTTAAATATTCACTCTACATATGTCACTCTACCTAGACTGCATTTGTTTGCTACCTTTTTTAAATGTTACTTGGACAAGCCACATTCAAATGAAGGACGTATGTGGTGCATAATGGAAATGACATAGAGGGCAAACTCCAAATGCCACGTACGTAACTGCTACATCAACTGCTACACAAGGGTTATTTCTGGTTGCTAGTTTGTGTATGAACTGAAAACGTCCCAGAACAGATACCGTGATCAAAATTCTTGCGATTACACAAATGTATATTATATATTCGAGGATTTTTGACCCCAAACTGTAGGGAAACCCTGTCGTAAGATAAAGATGGAGTCATTAGCACCTTCTCTACTCACTGTGATGTGTCTGAACTTCCATGAGACCGCACCTGGAACACAACCTGCCTTTGAGTGATTTACTTACGTCCCAAAATCACATTATAATCTGTCTAAACAGAAAGTCGGGCTTCAGGCTGGAAGCCTTGCCTACTTTTGGAGCATTTATCCTAAGGCGAGCCTGGGCTGACTCTCTTTGAAGTGTTAGTCTGGTCGGTGTTAACAGGAGGGAGCACAAGGACACCGGTTTTAAAGCCCAGTGTTAGATTTAAGACCACTGGGGCCGAGAAAGCACTTTCACACCCACCGCTTACTTTACGAGCTTGAACGCTCCAATACGGCAAAAATCACGGGGGCTTTCAGACTCGGAATGAGGTAGTGTGAGAAAGACAGAAAGTGAAATAGAGAGAAGGAGAAAGGGGGAGAGACAGAAGAGGAGGTCATTAAAGCAAGATAGAAACGGAAAGGAAAATAAATAGTAAAGAAAGCAAGAGAATAAGAGGAGAGAGGGCAAGTGAAAGGAGAGAAAAAGAAAAACTATAAGAGAAAAGTAGAGAGAGGGAGAGTACTGAAAGAGAGTGGAAGAAAGATAGAGAGAGGGGGAGAATAGCCGAAACTGGAAGGTGATTATGGGTAGGTTGGGGTTATTGCATCTGTAGAGCAGAGGATAAATCTGAATTCATTCTGGCCAGGATACTCAGACAGTAGCATTACATAATTAATGATCAGAGTCGGATTCAAACTGGACGCACAAGCTGCTTGGATTCCGGACTTGCTTCTGGCTGCAAAGCACCTGAACAGAAAGAAATACAGCCATCGTACAGCCAGACGTCCACAATCACCCATGTGCCTTCCTCCCTATACAAGAGCGCCACTCAAGAAAACGTCCAGCCAAGTTTCATTTCCACCAAGAAGAAGACGTACACATGGACAGTGTGAATAAACAGGAAAACGGGGATTTACTGCGTTCAATTGGAGCCAGGTTTTCCAGCCCTGCTGCTGCTGACTGACACACTTCAGCCCGGGAATTCGCACCAGCGGCAAGAACGTCAATGCTCTGGCCCAAACAAGGGCACATTCCTCCTCTGCCCACACAGAAACACATCCAAATATTTGTCCTGATGACACTGGAATCGTATCAGTAGAAGCAAATGTTCAGATTCAACCACAACTGACCAAACTGATATTTAATGCCATGTTTATTTCACTCCAAAAGAGCAAAGCATGTTGGCGATTACAGCACTGGATTATAAATCAAATTTTTACCCAATTTGTACTCCATTTTGGGCCGTTCCCAACTGCAACAACTAGCTACCTCTCCTGCAGCCACACAACCATGGAGACCGAATGCACCTCATGCTTCTTCTAAGACACATGAATTCATTCATTCATTCATTCATTATCTGTAACCCTTATCCAGTTCAGGGTCGCGGTGGGTCCAGAGCCTACCTGGAATCATTGGGCGCAAGGCGGGAATACACCCTGGAGGGGGCGCCAGTCCTTCACAGGGCAACACACACACTCACACCAACGGACACTTTTGAGTCGCCAATCCACCTACCTACGTGTGTTTTTGGACTGTGGGAGGAATCCGGAGCACCCGGAGGAAACCCACGCGGACACAGGGAGAACACACCACACTCCTCACAGACAGTCACCCGGAGGAAACCCACGCAGACACAGGGAGAACACACCACACTCCTCACAGACAGTCGCCCGGAGGAAACCCACGCAGACACAGGGAGAACACACCACACTCCTCACAGACAGTCACCCGGAGGAAACCCACGCAGACACAGGGAGAACACACCACACTCCTCACAGACAGTAACCCGGAGGAAACCCACGCAGACACAGGGAGAACACACCACACTCCTCACAGACAGTAACCCGGAGGAAACCCACGCAGTCACAGGGAGAACACACCACACTCCTCACAGACAGTCACCCGAAGGAAACCCACTCGGACACGGGGAAAACACACCAACTCATCACAGACAGTCACTCGGAGCGGGAATCGAACCCACAACCTCCAGGCCCCTGGAGCTGTGTGACTGCGACACCACCTGCTGCGCCACCGTGCCACCCTAAGACACATGAACCTCCACTGATTGTTTTATAAGCTGCTGCCTATGTGATGTCACTGGAGTGCTCAACGCTTATGTTAGTTGAAAGATCCCTGTATTGGGTAGCGTCATGCTAAGTGATTCGAGACACCTCGAACCTTACGCAGCACCCAGAGACTGTGTCCTTCCAACTACAGGACTATCACAGTTAGTGAGGAATCCCTAAATAACAGAAAACAAGTGTTTTTAGAAACTGGTGACAGGCAAAACATTAACAAATATATTATAGATTATCTGACGATGACTGATATTTCCACTACACGTTAATATAATCAGGAATGACGGAGCTTAATTTGGTCTCCAGCTGGTGGTTCCCAACCTTGGTCCTGCACATTTTAAAGAGTTTCCGCTCTTATATATTCATTGCAGCTCAGGAAGGGCTTGTTAATGAGCTGATTAGTTGGATCAGATGAATTAGAGCTGGGAAACCGCCAGACTTTGCAGGGGTGGGGGAAGTGTGCAAGACCTCTACAGATTCTCTGACAGGTTCCTTCCTCTCACATCCAAAAAGAAAGAGCACAGCCAAATTCTCGCAGACGTAATTACCTCAACCACCCTAAAGCCCAACCTGACAGTGAGCCGAACGCAAAATATATCCCACTCCATGCCTCAGCAAGAAAAAATAGGATCTGACCGTTAACTGTATTTTCAATAAGTGCAGTTTTTACAGTTGTCGCCGGTCAGGGCGAACTGCCTTATTGCGGTCAGAGGCAGACGGGGCGGGATTCTTCCAGAGGCCGAGAGCTTTCCTTCACTGGCGCCCTACTAAAGAGGCAACTGGAGCGGTTTGTGAACTATTAAAGTCTACCTGAGCCCCTCGTCCCAACTCACAGATGGAAACAATCGTTCAGTATTTACTCTGATATATTTGGAAGAGGAAGGTGAGAGGGGGGGAGAGGTGGGAGAAGGAGGGAGGGGGAGGGCTCTGACAGAACACTGTGTAAATAGAATGCTGAGCAAGAAATCCAAGCAAAACAGATGTGTGAAATGAAGGAGGTAAAAGGGATAAAAGGATTACAAGAGAAAGAAAGAGAGTGAGCGAGAATGAAAGAGGAAGCGAGATCTGAAAGCAAGGGTATGATGGATATGTTCTTTATCAGAATGACGCTTTAATGTCTGCACTAGAAAATAGCTGAGAAAGCTGGGAGCCGAAGCGAAACATGCACATTTCAAAAGTAACGTGTTCTCTTCAAGCAATCCAGACGCCCTTAAACCCTAGGCACCTTAAAGTTTGAGTCGTAGCCTGTATTTATAGATGACTAAATTAAAAGTAGGGAGAAATCTGACGTTCAGAAGAAGTCTTACATAACATCACATAATTCATTTGTTCCTTGGCAGCTCCATAACACTGCAGGTCTCAGGTGACCTAGAAAACGAATGTGCTCAACATCACACAAGACAACACAATATACTAAATTAAAAATCTGACTGATAAAAAAGCCCCCGTCCTTTATTATAGTACGTGCAGATCAATGACATACTGTTACCGTGAAATGGAATCCAGAACACATTTTAGTTGCAATCTGGCCCAGTGCTTTCTGCAAAAACATGTCCGGCCCAAACGGCTACTCCTCTGACCTTGATGTAAGGATGCTCCTTGCAGGTGGTGCCCCACTGCCGAGCGCAGCGCTCCTCCTTGCGGTGTTCATAGAACTCGGGGTTGCGCAGGATGGCCACCCTCCGGCCACCGTAGACCAGCGCCACAGCGGTGCAGCCGTCTAGACGCTCCTTGTCTGCGCTCGAGACGGGCAGGACCACCGGCACCGACATGTTAATAACCCCTCCTGTGGGGAGAGGGCAAAGGTCAAAACACACGCCACATACATCAGCAGCTCACGGTTGGGCTCCAGAACTGTGAAAAAAAAAAAAAACCCAAGCGACAAGGGCAGGTATGGTTACATATATATGAGGAGACAAGATGAGGGGGGGGAGGGAGAGAAGCATATAGCTTTATTTCAGAGGCTGGGTGTGAAGGCTGATATGCTAATATTGGTGTTTGGCAGATTCATTGGCTCCTACACCTTGATTGAACCAACATGGCCTGGGAAGTTTTCAAACGGCTCTTTTGGGATCTTCTCGTTGCTTCAGAAAGGATCTGAAGCAGCTGGTTCCCATAACGCAAAAGGCTCTGAGCATCCCGGCAGTGGCCAAGCAGCACGCTTGTCCAGGCTTTTTCCAACAGCTCAGTCAAAGGCTGACTAATAACATTAATCCCTGGAGGAGACTTTTCAATCTGATCGGTGGGACGTCTTGTAACGCAGGTATAAACAATGGCTGTGTAAGTAGGATGTTATCAGCTACTGATGAAGTGCTGACTAAGAACTGAAAACGAAAAATTAAATCTGAAAATTAACACATAAATAATACATAAAATCGCCTGGTGTTTTCGTCTATCCTCCCGTTGCCAGAGCACAACTGGCCTAGAACGATGTGGAACCCTCGAGAAACCATTACTCAAGGATACAAAGTTAGAAACAAAAACACCACTTTGAAGACTGAAACTCTGAAAGCAAGGGCCCTAAAAACCTTTGTGTCCCCCTGGACTTGAAAAAACAATTACTCAATTAGTACTCAATAGGCATTTTGGCAGTAATTTAAATAAATTTAAAGATAGCCTCCGATTCGTTGCACAGAACTGTCCCAAGCAAAGCCCTCTCATTGAGATGAAGCTAGATTTCCAAAGCTAGAAAACAATGGTTATATAAAGAGCAAGCTAGCAGGTACTGTTCAGATTGGTGTTGTAAATTTGATAGAAAAATCAAATAGGTTTAAACAACACTGTAAATGTTTGGGAACTCAGACCAACTTCTGAAGTTCTGAAAATAAAATGATATCCCATTTCCCTTGCTACAGGATATCAGCTGCTCAAATCCTCTGGGCCTCCATTACAGTGCTTTTCATTTCACAATGCGCCACAAATTCTTTTAGCTCGCAGACTTTTTAATAAATGCCCATGCCAATCACAGATGCTGATTTCTGAACTGTGCATTTCTAACAAAACAGATGGTCCCTCTCCCCCTAAGACCGACGCATCCGTGATTCCAAAAACAATTTTTAATTTTGATTTTTCAGACCACACGACATTTTCCACTTCTCCTCAATCCATCGTAAAGGAACTCTGACCCTGAAAATGTGGCAGCATTTCTGATCCTGTTTATATGTAGTTTCTTCTTCGCATTTTTGGATGCAGCATTTCATAGGAAATGGTTCTGAGAAGAGATTCTGAGCTCAAGCAGTGGGCTTTCCACTACAGAAATATGTCGTTTCATTCATTCATTATCTGTAACCCTTATTCAGTTCAGGGTCACGGTGGGTCCAGAGCCTACCTGGAATCATTGGGCACAAGGCGGAATACACCCTGGAGGGGGCGCCAGTCCTTCACAAGGCAACACACACATTCACTCGCACCTACGGACACTTTTGAGTCGTCAATCCACCTACAAATGTGGGTTTTTGGA
Organism: Hoplias malabaricus; assembly: GCF_029633855.1. Taxonomy (NCBI): domain Eukaryota; kingdom Metazoa; phylum Chordata; class Actinopteri; order Characiformes; family Erythrinidae; genus Hoplias; species Hoplias malabaricus. The sequence continues at coordinate 39,317,143 of NC_089807.1, forward strand.
CCGTGGGAGGAAACCGGAGCACCCGGAGGAAACCCACGTAGACACAGGGAGAACACACCACACTCCTCACAGACAGTCACCCGGAGGAAACCCACACAGACACAGAGAGAACACACCACACTCCTCACAGACAGTCACCCGGAGGAAACCCACACAGACACAGGGAGAACACACCACACTCCTCACAGCCAGTCGCCCGGAGGAAACCCACACAGACACAGGAAGAACACACCACACTCCTCACAGACAGTCACCCGGAGAAAACCCACACAGACACAGGGAGAACACACCAACTCCTCACAGACAGTCACCCGGAGGAAACCCACACAGACACAGGGAGAACACACCACACTCCTCACAGACAGTCACCCGGAGGAAACCCACACAGACACAGGGAGAACACACCACACTCCTCACAGACAGTCACCCGGAGCAGAAATCAAACCCACAACTTCCAGGTCCCTGGAGCTGTGTGACTGCGACACTACCTGCTGCGCCACCGTACCTCCAGATACAGTTTATTAAAGAATGATACACACCTCCCCATCTTTACTTTTAAAATCTCAGAATCTGAGAAGCTATTTTAAAAATCGTTTCAAAGATAAAACTGTTATTAATTATATAAATTAATATATATATAAATTCTCTGTTTCAAAGAAATGTAATATTATCTTTGTCCTGTTCCCAATTAAATATAGGGTTTCAATCACTTGCACATCGTTTAAATTTTGCATAGCATCCCAACATTTCTGAAAAAGGGGTTCGTATGACAGGACGAAAAAAGGCCTGGCTCTCAATTCTTCAGGACGTCATTCTTATAAAAGTAATTTATATAAAAGTCATGTGTGAGCATGTGTGTGTGCATGTATGTGTGTGTGTCGCTGGAATTTTTGGCAACACAAAACACAGAGGAAGGGTCAACATTATGGAGCAATAAAACTAAACTGACTCTTTTTTGGAAACTCAAACTCAATGTGGGAAATTGTTGTAATTACACAGTTCCATAACCGAGAGGAGCAGATTACCTCCTAAAAAGCCCCTCTGTGCATTTGTCTGTTCCTGTAATCAAAAAGGCACACGCTCTTTTCTTTTATTTCAACAGACTACGTTTTTCATCACACTCAGAAAGCCCCGGGTGTGTAAGATCAGCCTGACTTTGGCCTGAGGGAGCAGAACCTGAGCCTTGTTTCTTTAGCTCTGATGCACATTTATATTCCATTTATTAGAATTTGCTCAGAGTAAGACTATACCCTGAGCTTTGACCACAACAGCATGACATGAAGGAGGTTTACTGACTGTACACCGCTTATCAACAGCGCCCTCTAGTGCTCGTGTGGGTCAAAACATTGGGAACATATTTGGGAACACATTTACCTCTGTATTATATTACGGTTGGGCAGCTGTGAAAAGGATGCATGATCTAATTAAATATTATAACAAATCAACCCACAAATAGCACCCAGTCACATTGTGCGTTGTTAGCTTTGTATGCCTGCAGTGTGTTATTTCCTGTACACTGTAAGCATATTAATATTTTGACTATGACAGCCTACATTTACAGGGGTTAGATGATGAAACTGAAACACCTGTCATTGTAGTGTGGGAGGTTTCATGGCTAAACTGGAGCAGCCTGGTGGACAATCTTCATTAACTCCACACTGCACCAGTAAGCCCTTGTGCATCCAATGGTTCAAACACTGTGTCCTGAAGGCGGTGCCGTGTATCAGGACGACAATGCACCAATACACACAGCGAGACTGGTGAAAGACTGGTTTGATGAACATGAAAGTGAAGTTGAACATCTCCCATGGCCTGCACAGTCACCAGATCTAAATATTATTGAGCCACTGTGGGGTGTTTTGGAGGAGCGAGTCAGGAAACGTTTTCCTCCACCAGCATCACGTAGTGACCTGGCCACTATCCTGCAAGAAGAATGGCTTCAAATCCCTCTGACCACTGTGCAGGACTTGTATATGTCATTCCCAAGACGAATTGACGCTGTATTGGCCGCAAAAGGAGTCCCAACACCGTACTAATAAATTATTGTGGTCTAAAACCAGGTGTAGGCGCTCATTTAAAGTGGGGTAGTTCAATTTAGTTTAACGTTTTAAAGAAGAAAATATGGGATTGATGTTGATATAGACTCAGTATCAGTAGTACCATGCCATTACTGTTGAAAGTTAGGCAATTAAACAGACATGAAATTATTGTCTTTACCCTCCACATTCACCATCTCTGCAAAGCAGACAGCTAAACACAATGCTTACCATCCAGTAGGCAGTCAAAATGCAGACACTGCAGGTACTCTCTCTCCCTCATGAAGCCATTGAGTGGAGTGGCCCAGCCTTCAGCCAGCACCTGAACCCACTGCATATCCACCTAGTGGAAGTACAATAAAAATAGTACAACACCACATTCAGCAAACTGTTAACTCTTTGGAACGTCCAACAATAATACTTTTTATTACTGTTTCTATTATCATTATTCATTCATCCATTGTCTGTAACCGCGTATCCTATTCAGGGTCGCGGTGGGTCCGGGGCCTACTCTGAATTACTGGCGCAAGACTATTACCATTATTGCCAAGTAAAATTAAAAAGTAGATAAAGAAGTTTGGTTATGAAATGTATTATTTTAAGAAATGTAAAATAACACAGAGGGTGGCACGGTGGTGCAGTAGGTAGGTTTCGCAGTCACACTGCTCCAGGGACCTGGAGGTTGTAGGTTCGATTCCTGCTCCGGGTGACTGTCTGTGAGGAGTGTGGTGTGTTCTCCCTGTGTCTGCGTGGGTTTCCTCCGGGTGACTGTCTGTGAGGAGTGTGGTGTGTTCTCCCTGTGTCTGTGTGGGTTTCCTCCGGGTGACTGTCTGTGAGGAGTGTGGTGTGTTCTCCCTGTGTCTGCGTGGGTTTCCTCCGGGTGCTCCGGTTTCCTCCCACAGTCCAAAAACACACGCTGGTAGGTGGATTGGCGACTCAAAAGTGTCCGTAGGTGTGAGTGTGTGAGTAAATGTGTCTGTGTTGCCCTGTCAAGGACTGGCGCATTCCCGCCTTGTGCCCAATTATTCCAGGTAGGCTCTGGTCACACCGCGACCCTGAACTGAAACCCTGAACAGTCCAAAAACATGGATAGGTGAATTGGCTTCTGTCTAATAACTGTCCTGGTGTGTGAGTTAATGAGTGTGTGCCCAGATATGGATTGGCGCTATATCCTGGGTTAAACACTAGAGCCTGATGCAGTCCTCCAGGTAGACGGTCGTTCCTGGTGGAGAGTACGCTTTGCGCGTTTGGCTGCCGCTTCTCGCCAGTGTGTGGATTGAACGTTCTGAGCAGTGTGGATTGTAAAGCTTCCTTGGGTGTCTAGAAAGGCGCTATATAAGTGTAAAGATACATACATATAGAAGCGCTTACAGATAATGAATGAATGAATGAATGAAAATAACACAGTCCTCATAAATGACACACACAGAGCCACTGGTACACACAGTGGACCATTTTCACAAACACTCAATGTCAGGTCTCAGTTACTAGACCCGTTAGAACTGTTTTATTATCACAGAAGTACTGGGACAGTAATAAAATTTGCTAAAATAAAAATGAAAGTGTAAATGTCTTGTGAAGAAACAGCGCTTTCTCCTTCCTCAAAATCCACAACGTAAGTGAAATTTAGCAAGGCATCTATCCCCCAAATGCATGCTTCACAGGTGTCAATGTGCTCACTGCGTACATTTGTTTGAAGAAAACGTCTTATTCCAGTAGCAGCTCATTTCCTAATGCTTGTAGGTATTTGCCAATGGACTCAGACACTTTCACTGGATACAAACCAACAAAAACAATCAAGTCATCTAGAAAACAGTTGAATCATCTTAGTCTACAAGTGTATGATGATAAATATCAATTATATTAATTAGCTTTTGCTTGATAATGTTTCAGTTATATCTGCATTTGATCTGTAGCTTTTTCCTTTTTAAAACTGTGTTTGTAGTAAAGGGGCTTTGAAAAGAGAATCTGAAAGGGGTCAGACAGGCAGTGGTTACATCACTCTCCCCATAGGTGGACGCTGCCTTCAAACCTTTAGGAGCTTTCTTTATTTTATTTTACGAGGACTAGGGTCAGACAAGGATGTGCCACTCCTATTTCTTCTAACATTTCCCCAGATTAAGAGGATAAAAGAAAATAAATGTAGGCTTCTAACATACATGTGTTTACTGGTGGGTTCCTCAGGTTCTAAACATTAACTAGGTCTCGCTTTGCCTGTCTGGTACTTTTTGCAGAATCCAGAGTGTGACCAGATTTGTGCACTGAAGGTATCAGACTCTCCGTCAACTTGTGGGCGGAGCGTCTGGGGCTGAGACTACGTGTCTTCCTATCACACTTCTTCTGAGTCACGTGTAGCAGTACTGCTCAGCCAGCACCCAAAAACAGTGCGTCTTCACTTTAAGGCAGATTTGTATAAATATAAACCATGCTTTATATTTTCACGTTGCCTGTCACCAGCCACAGCCACAAGCAACACATTCTGCTCGTTATCTCAACACCCTGACACTCTTCGAGCTGCAGTCTTAGAAAGGAATACGACTAATGGTGGAAAGTCACTGCACTGTTCTTTACTGTGTACCGCAAGTAGATCTGAGCCAATCTACAGCAGCTGATCAAACAAGCACAATATTTACTGTGAAGCATCTTAGAATGTGCTCTAAAAATATGATAAATATTCGTTGAAAAATACCTAATACCGCAAAAGATTAATTATTTATTTAAAAAGTACACAGAATTCACTAATGTGACCAAGGAGCTGTTTGCACAGGAGAGGATATATACACAGTAATCACAAGAGGCCAAGCTGTTTTATGTTTGAAAATGTTACACTAACTGTATAAATTGATTATTACTCTAATTAAAATCAATTTTAAAATCAATGCAGTTAAATTGAAGGAGCCAGGCAGTGTTACAAGGCTTAGTGGTTAGCACGTTCGCCTCTCAGTGCTGGGATCTTGGGTTCAAGTCCCATCTGGGTGGAGTTTCCATGTTCCCCCCGTGTCTGCGTGGGTTTCCTTCGGGTGACTGTCTGTGAGGAGTGTGGTGTGTTCTCTCTGTGTCTGTGTGGGTTTCCTCCAGGTGACTGTCTGTGAGGAGTGTGGTGTGTTCTCTCTGTGTCTGTGTGGGTTTCCTCCGGGTGACTGTCTGTGAGGAGTGTGGTGTGTTCTCCCTGTGTCTGTGTGGGTTTCCTCCGGGTGACTGTCTGTGAGGAGTGTGGTGTGTTCTCCCTGTGTCTGCGTGGGTTTCCTCCGGGTGACTGTCTGTGAGGAGTGTGGTGTGTTCTCCCTGTGTCTGCGTGGGTTTCCTCCGGGTGACTGTCTGTGAGGAGTGTGGTGTGTTCTCCCTGTGTCTGCGTGGGTTTCCTCCGGGTGACTGTCTGTGAGGAGTGTGGTGTGTTCTCCCTGTGTCTGTGTGGGTTTCCTCCGGGGTCTCCGGTTTCCTCCCACAGTCCAAAAACATAGAGGGTAGGTGGTAGAGGCTTCTCTAATAAAAATCTCCTGGTGTGTGAGTGAATGTGAATGAATGTCTGTTTGTCTGAGTGCCCAGATATGGATTGGAGCTCTGTCCTGGGTGAAATCCTAGTGCCCGATGTAGTCCTCCAGGTGGACGGTCGTTCCTGGTCGAGAGTACGCTGTGCGTGTTTTGCTGCCGCTTCTCGCCAGTGTGTGTGTGGATGGAGTGTTCTGAGCGTTTTAAGCAGTGTGGATTGTAAAGCGTCCTTGGGTATCTAGAAAGGCGCTATATAAGTGTACATCACAACACAGTGTTTGTTGTATATTGTGGATTGTTTTGGTACTAAAATCACTAATTAACAATGTTTTTTATGTTGAAATGTCGACAGAAATTAACTTTATTAATAGCTTTTTTGGCACTTCTTTTTGTCTCTTCCACCTCAGAAAATCAAAATATCAAGACGCATATTGTTTATAATGGAACATTCATGTTACATATTTGAAAGACTTATTTGATGCTGAACTCCAATCATATTTTGATGAAAGTGAGTGCAGAGAAATGGTTTTCTACCTTTCCAATCTCTACTGCAGGCAGAGTCTCCGCATCTGCTTTAGACAGGTCCAGCTTATTCTCAGGAACATAGAGCTCCTTCACCTCATACGAAGCGTCAACAGGCACAATGTCCTAAAACAAAGTAAGCAGCGATATCAGGCATTTAGAAAAGCAGCAGCTTAGATAAATACCTGCACTAACAGCATTTGGCAGATGCTCTTATTCTGCCCACAATCAGTTTACAGATCTAGGGGAATGTTGTGTTAGGAGTCTTGCCAATTACTATTATATTATTATTACACTGAACTGCACCAAGTACATAAACACTGTGCTCTCTATAGTACTACTGTGAGCAATGATAGAAACTTCGTCGTTGTTTACAATGACATGATTTGCATAGTGCAAACTTGTCCATTCATTTGCATAGCATTGGGACTGTGGGTGTCATGTGATTTTTTTTTACCTGAGCAAACTAGCTTTACGCATCAAAAAACCTAAGGTAATAACATAGAGGTATATGTCTGCCCCTAGTGGTCACAACCTAGTATTGTCTGAATGGACTACAATAGATCTGCATGTCAAACATACTGTTTATTTATGTTTAATCAGGTCCTGATCATGTTATATTCCGTATGTATATACACTACCATTACAATGTTATGGATTACATTTTATTAAACAAATAATAATATAATAATCAAAACAGTTGGGGTCATAAAGAAACGCCTCCTACTTAAAGTCGGTTTTGAGGGAACATTAAATAGCTCTTACATTAATCAACAACTGCATCCTGAACCTAAAATGTAGCCAGGATGATAGAGTATTGTCCCAGTCTTTTAAAGACTGTGATAGATAGGAGACTTTGTGAGCTCACTCTCTCCTGCAGAAGATCGAGAAGCTGCTGGATGCATTCATTCACGCTGCAGGAGTCTGTCTTCAGCACCAGCTCCGGAGCCTCTGGTTTCTCATATTCAGAGTCGATCCCTGTAAATCCTGCCAGCAAAAACATGAACAGGTGTTAGGTCAGGCATCAACAGACAACTTATTGGACACGGACAGTCTGAGGACTGAGCGGTGTGAGTGGAGAAGACGTGAACATAGCTATAAGCATCAAAGGAACCTGGCTTGTTTAAGGTGGACACATTTTCTAAGTATATACAAAATACATTACCATTTTTAAGAGAATGTGGCTGGACTAATTGTTTAAAACATAAAACAACTTAAATCAAAAGACCCACCATCTCTTCTCCTTGAGATCTGTTTTCCTGTTGATTTTAATTCCAAACTACATGTAAAATATTGTCTTCTGCCCAAGTCCAAGCTTCTCTTTCCTCTTTAACAAACTTACATAAATTATATGTTGGTATCTCAGTAGTCACAGGATAATAATCTCCTAAAACCACAGACTGAATGACATGCCTGCGATTTAAGAGGAAACGTAGGTCTAAGAAATGTAAGGTCTTCCCAAAAGCAGCTCAAAAGGATCATGAAAACCAGCTAGGACCAAATCACAGGCAAGGACATATGGTATTGACATGTAGTGTTGTAAACAAATGATTGCTCAGAAGTCCCGACGTGCTGAAACTGAACCGCAGATTAACAACACACAAGTCATTTCCTCTGGCCCCGTCTTCACTTCACTTCCTTTGTGCTGACTTTTATCACTCTGCATTGACAGCTTTATCTCACTTATCATCCACAGTATGCAAAAATGAGCTGCAAAAACACCCATAAACTGTCCTTACACTTCTGATCATAACAACATTCGATTGTGATGCTGTATAAAGACACAGGAACACTGTTAATCAGACTACTGTTCCAAACCATTGGAATCTGTGATTTTCAGCAACAATAAACGTAAATAAATAATAAATATCACAGATAAAACAACTGTAAGGGATATAGAACGTATTGAGCAGTTGAATAGTGTAGCAATGTTTCACCTCGGATCTCTCCAGCTCTGGCTCTCTTGTAAAGGCCCTTCACATCTCTCTGCTCACACACATCCAATGGGGCATCCACAAACACTTCAAAGAAAGGGAGACCTGCCCCCTCATGGATCTTCCTGGCATTTAGACGATCCTACACCGAGAACAAGCACAGGAAAATATAAGGTTAAACCACTGTTAGTGTTAGGGGATATTCGATATGGTAAAAATAGCATATAATTATAAATTCTGAGGCTGTTTCCTTATCATATGCTAGCTTTCCAGGCTGTCTGCATGCTGGAAACCTGTCTAATATGTTTACAAAACCCCAGGGTCGGTAAATTGCTAAAAAAGTCACAGTGCAATATCCTTGGCTTTCTCTCTCTGTGCTAACAGCAGAGAAATAGCATCTGGGGTTTTTTTAGACAAAGAAGAGAACATTGAAAATCATGAACTTAGATGACATTGACTTATTTTGCTGTTACAGATCGCTTAAAGTCTAAGCACCAGCTCTATGAAAGTGTCAAACAAATAAATACAGTGGAGTTTGAGTTCCTATCTTGTGTTTATTGATCGTCAGAAAACATGTTATTTCTTACTAATTCAAGGAATAAGGTTTAAAAGACCGTTGGTCCCCCCCCACGGTGTTGGGAAACTCTAATAGGCGTCTTGCCTGTGACGTAGATGGTGGACAACAACTCTAGAAGTTGCACTTAATTTAATGCAAAATGACGAAAAGGTGTGTTGTTTTTGGCTGCAATCATTCAATGTACAGTGGGACATCTGTGAACAAATGGCCCAAAGATCCCAAAATATCCAGAAAATGGACTAAATTTGTCCACTTTAAACGGGCACTTTGGAAAGGACCATCCGCTCACTCCGTTATCTGTAGCTCATTTCACTGGCACTTTTCCAACAATATGGGCATGTAAGGACACCAACGAAAGGTGTTCAAGAGCCTCTGTAACATGGAGGTAAACAGGGTAAGGACACTCACTTCGCCTGTTTTAGTTGGTGTTAGTTAACGTTAGCTTGACTCGCTAAACTCGGTGTCTCAGATTATACTCGGCTACGTAGCTGCATTACGGAGGTTTATAGTGTCGGATGAATTCGAGTTCGACTTCGATCACATTTACAAGAATAACGGTACCTCTACATTTGAGTTTAGCTTATTGCTAGGCTATTGTCATGAATAATGTTGGTTATTTAGCTAGATACTGTCATAACAGTCAGTCATAACGGTGTTTTACCGCGGCGTTGTTCAGCTGTTGTCCACCAGTGACGTCACGGTTGCGTTCAAGAATTTCCATAGAGAGCTCGGGTTTTTCCGTCAATTTAATAAAATTGTCAGTTTTAAATCAAATTAAGCTGCTATTTTCATTTTAATTCATACTTATATCTGTCAGTAACTAAAACAATGTGAAATATTCATGAAGGTCTTTTAAGTGGTGCTTAGCCTTTAAGTTTGAACTGACTCTAAATTCGGGAGACTGCTAAGCGCATGAAAGTAAACACAGACTGAAAGTGCTACAAAACGAAACAATTCCAGTTACGAATACTTTTCTGTGTTATTCAAACATTGAATAAAAACTTACAAACAATTTTAACTTCAGCCACATACAAATAACAGTAGTTTTTTTTTTAATCAAACTTACTGTTCCCCCTTTACTGTTCGCAAAGCCTCTTAACATAAACAAACCAGACAAAGCAGCGGTTCCCCAAATTGGTTGATGCTGCCTTTAAACTCACTTTGTAATGAAACATTGGTTGGTTAGAATTCTCGGAATAAAGACAAGGTCAGAAAGCATACCGTCTATCACAATAACAAAACATACCATCAGAATGATAAGATATCCTCATACTGCCAGCCTCTAGATTCATGCAGAACTGATAATCCTGACCCAGTTTAATAACAGGTTCATACTATTAAGACCTTCATAGTTACAGAGGAAGTGCAATGATTGCTGTAGAGTGTAATTTAGCTGTTTTTCTTGGAAAACCTTTGGGAAATCAGGCTCAGCTCAGAATAGCCCAGAGCAGTCTGTGCTTCACTCTCATGGTCGCTTGCCTTTTATCGTGCTTTTGTCTTGACAGATACCAAATTAGCACTCATCCATTTACTCTCACATTTTCTCCCATCTCTTTCTCTCACGGTCCCACATGCAGCACACATATGTATTTCATTGGTAACAGAACAACAACAGTTACTTCCACTTATTCGGATAAAATGGAATGTCTTTTTGTCTTTTCGAAAACAACTGCAGTTGCCCAATGGAGAAAAATTAATGTTGCCAAAACCAATACATTACACCATACATATTGATTATAATTTCACTGAAGTGTTGAGAGATACGAAATGAATATAAAATGTCTGGGGACATGACTTTAGGGGCCTATGGGTTTAAGAATTTCCTCTAAATCCATCCTTAATCTTAACCTTAAGGTCAGTCACTTAAAAGATTAAAAAACAATGAGAGATAGAGCAGTTTAGGAAGTCATTTGTAAACCATTTTGTTTAGGTGTCCTTGTTTTTTCATTACATCTTATTCTGAAAATGCATGGACATAAATCTGGGTGCTCACAATCACACCCCCGCAGTCTCACCCTGCTGTACGGGGAGATGAAGCTGGCGATGCACACGAGGCCAGCGTCAGCGAACAGCTTGGCCACCTCAGCTATGCGCCGTATGTTCTCCTCACGGTCCTCTGGACTGAAGCCCAGGTTTTTGTTCAGACCCTGTCTGATGTTGTCTCCATCCAGCGTGTAGCAGGGAATACCATGGCAAACCAAGTGCTCCTCCAGGGCCATGCTCACCGTCGTCTTTCCTGCACCAGACAAACCTGAACACACACGGAAAGACAGACAGTTCTGCAATAACAGGATTGAATGAGGCCCACGTCTCACCTACGAAAAGAGCTAGATAATGTGTTATAGATGCTAATGGATCTGATGAATTTGAATATTTCTCCATATTAATAATTTGCTACCATGCTACCATGGAAATTCAGGCTGCTTATAGACTGTTTCTAAAATGTCATTATGCATTTGCTAAAATAAACAGCATAAAAGTCCCCACGTTTGCAGTCCACAAGGGGATCTGCTGTACCTGTAAGCCATACAGTGCATCCACGGAAACCTCCTCTTGTGCCAACCGCCTGTCCACGTTTGTTTCTGCTCACATGATGAGCTTGATAGGTGACATTAGTAGCTCTTTGCATCCCCTAGGAAAGACACAATCATTAAAATATTTTGTATAATAAGGGTTAACACTGCTCTCCACGTGACTGGCTGAGGGGTCATTCCTGACCCCGGCAAGCGCATCTAGTTATAAATCCCTAACTTTACTTTAGTCTGTAACTGCCAAATAACTTATACGAAAAAAACATACTCAAAGCTTTTACATATTTTCCAACATGTAAAGAAGGCAACAGTAACAAATTAATTCATTGTCTATAAGTTCAGGGTCACGGTGGGTCGAGAACACACCCGGAATCACTGGGCGTAAGGCAGGAACACACCCTGGTGGGGGTGCCAGTCTTTCGCTTGGCAATACACACTAACATTCACAACTATGGACACTTTTAAATACCCAGTCCATCTAGCAATGTGGACACAGGGAGAACACACCAAACTCCACTCAGACAGCCACCCAGAGTAGGGCTTGAACACACAACCCCCGGACTGTGTGACTGCAACACCACCTTTTAAAAAGTAAACCACGCAATAATTGCAGTACTTCTATATATTGTCTTACAATGAACCTTTTAAAACTATTCTTCTCTTGCTATTATGAAAGTTTTGATTACTCCCTTAACCTCTTAAAGATCCCTAAGGGAAAATCAAGTTATTTTACTTTGTTCACATGTCCTTGTTTAACTAGAATTGGTCAGTCTATTAAATGTTTAGTGTCATAGCTGAACACACCTAAACTACAGTGTTCCAAAGAGCTGCATACCTTTCGAGCTGCAGGTGAGCTGTGGAGGGGTGGTTGGAGATAGAGGAGGGGACTATATACATATACAATAATTCACGCATACTGAAAGAAGGTGGTGTAGTTACACTGAAGCCACTTTAAAACAAAATGCCAAGCCCCTTTTAAATAAATTTGCCTAGCCACTCAAAAATGTGATCCAAATCCAGACACTCCACCACAACGCGGCCCAGCCCGTTGGCAAAGATGCAACCCAGACCTTTGACAACAACACAGCCCAGACAGTTGGCAAAAACCCAACACAACGCAACAACACCAACCCAGCCCCTCACAACGACACTCACTCACAGCCCAGCCCCTCACAACAACACCAGCCCAGCCCCTCACAACGACACCAGCCCAGCCCCTCAAAACGACACCAGCCCAGCCCCTCACAACGACACTAACCCAGCCCCTCACAACGACACTAACCCAGCCCCTCACAACGACACTAACCCAGCCCCTCACAACGACACTAACCCAGCCCCTCACAACGACACTAACCCAGCCCCTCACAACGACACTAACCCAGCCCCTCACAACGACACTAACCCAGCCCCTCACAACGACACTAACCCAGCCCCTCACAACGACACCAACCCAGCCCCTCAAAACGACACCAGCCCAGCCCCTCACAACGACACTAACCCAGCCCCTCACAACGACACTAACCCAGCCCCTCACAACGACACTAACCCAGCCCCTCACAACGACACTAGCCCAGCCCCTCACAACGACACCAGCCCAGCCCCTCACAACAACACCAGCCCAGCCCCTCAAAACGACACCAGCCCAGCCCCTCACAACGACACTAACCCAGCCCCTCACAACGACACTAACCCAGCCCCTCACAACGACACTAACCCAGCCCCTCACAACGACACTAACCCAGCCCCTCACAACGACACTAACCCAGCCCCTCACAACGACACTAACCCAGCCCCTCACAACGACACTAACCCAGCCCCTCACAACGACACTAACCCAGCCCCTCACAACGACACTAACCCAGCCCCTCACAACGACACTAACCCAGCCCCTCACAACGACACTAACCCAGCCCCTCACAACGACACTAACCCAGCCCCTCACAACGACACTAACCCAGCCCCTCACAACGACACTAACCCAGCCCCTCACAACGACACTAACCCAGCCCCTCACAACGACACTAACCCAGCCCCTCACAACGACACTAACCCAGCCCCTCACAACGACACCAACCCAGCTCACTTAACAATAATGCAGCCCATTACCTTTAGTGGTGAGCCCTGGAGGGTTATTTGTTTGAAGACCATACACGTAATTGCATTTTTTAAGAATGGTAAGCAAACACACGTTTAACACAAAACTGCAGCTGACGTTTACCAGAATAATGTAGGTATAAATTATAAGGTTTGTGGAGACTACAACTCTCCTGTGAGGAGCAGTAAACAATAAACACCCTCTGAAAATCACAGAAGTTAAAGGTTTAGAACAAGAGAAATAATGTATCTATGTTGGTGCTAGGTCCGCTGTGGGAAGGTAATATTAAAGTCCATGTGCAGTTTTGTGGGGTTTACCGTTGGGCTGTAATTTACAATAACAAATTCGACAACTTACTGTACTCGAGGCTGAAGTTATCCGCCGTCGTCTCATTACAATGTTTCCTTCCACCTTAAATAGTGCACCATTTAAGGTGGAACGTAAAATTCAAATAACGTTAAGAAGCCAGCTTCAGGCTTTTCTCATAACGGCTACTCACCCAGCTCTCAGGCGCGTTACTGAGCTTCTGCTTCTTGTGGGAGTTTCCCGAAGTCTCCATGTTTGTTAAGGTTATTTATTGTAGTATGAAATGTGTGAAGGGCTAAAACGAGCAGTTAAAACACACCGTGGACCCCCGGCTCGGTTATGAATGGATGGTGGAAACAGGAGCCTTGGGTTCTGCGTCACAGGAAAACACAGGAGTCTCATCTTTAGTACTGCCACCTAGCGACTGAGACACTGGGCTGGAGGCTGCTCATATTTACGAGGGGCCTTTAATAATTGTTATTAAGTAAAACACATACGATTTATTTTTTCTACGTAATCACCCTAAGCTTCTATATATTATGTCATACATTCTATGTGAAATTATCATTTTTGATAGCATCAGACAATCATTTTCAGTGGATTTGGGCTGTAAATAGCTGTCCTGGAATCCACAATTACACACGGTGTGATGCTCTAGTTTACTTTACAGAGTTGTGTTTGTCAGAATGGTTTAGATTTTGGACCGATTAGCTGATTTTTTTATCTAGACAGGGCATCCAGTCAGACCAAAGATCGTTTACACATATCAGGGTTCAGTAGCAACACTTGTTAAATAAGTGAGTGAGTGAGTAAGAAAGTGAGTGAGTTACAAGTCAGTTTCATGAGATGCTTTGCATACAAAAAATAAATGAAAATGTAGGGCATGGGCTTTTTGAATAATTACTGTGATCACATTTATATTATTCATTCATTATCTGTAAGCACTTATCCAGTTCAGGGTTGCGGTGGGTCCAGAGCCTACCTGGAATCATTGGGCGCAAGGTGGGAATTCACAGGGCAACACAGGGCAACACAGACACCCACACACATTCACTCACACCTACGGACACTTTTTGAGTCGCCAATCCACCTACCAACGTATGTTTTTGGACTGTGGGAGGAAACCGGAGCACCCGGAGGAAACCCACGTGGACACAGGGAGAACACACCACACTCCTCACAGACAGTCACCCGGAGGAAACCCATGCAGACACGGGGAGAACACACAAACTCCTCACAGACAGTCACCCGGAGGAAACCCACGCATACACAGGGAGAACACACCACACTCCTCACAGACAGTCACCCGGAGGAAACCCACACAGACACAGGGAGAACACATCACACTCCTCACAGACAGTCACTCGGAAGAAACCCACGCAGACACTGGGAGAACACACCACACTCCTCACAGACAGTCACCCGGAGGAAACCCACGCAGACACAGGGAGAACACACCACACTCCTCACAGACAGTCACCCGGAGGAAACCCACGCAGACACAGGGAGAACACACCACACTCCTCACAGACAGTCACCCAGAGGAAACCCACGCGGACACAGGGAGAACACACCACACTCCTCACAGACAGTCACCCAGAGCGGGAATCAAACCCACAACCTCCAGGTCCCTGGAGCTGTGTGACTGCGACACACTACCTGCTGCGCCACCATGCTGCCACATTTATATAATATTCAATTATTTTAATTATGTGCAGGTCCTAGATTTTAATGACCACTGATGCAATAGTGGCAAGAACAATTCCCTCACACACACTTAAATGCAGAATACATTTTACATTAGGCAATAGACCATAGAGATATTTCCATAAGCAACTGAAATTTACAAGAATTAAGTAAAAATGACTCTGGCTCTGGGGTGCATTGGAAGTGATCCACTTATTGAGATAAGCAGGTGTAGCATGGTAATTTCTGATCTGGCACATGGCGGTGGTCTGTGTGGTGGGTGGGGTCCTGGTGTCGGGCCTGGAGGAACAGCATCGGAACCAAATGGCAGCAATGGTCTGTGTAGTGGGTGGTGTCCTGGTGTAGGGCCTGGAGAAGCTGTGGAGAAGTCTGGTGTTTTAGGGACTGAATCAAGCAGGTTATAAAGTCCTATTCTGTGCATCTGAATTATGTCCACTGGCCTGGCCACTAAAGACCAGAATCCTGCTTGACTGTCTCTCAGACTCTCAGAAAGACCTGGAGCTCTGGGGAGAGTTTGTTGGCAGGAATCAAAGGTCTGCTATGGACCAACAAAAGCTGAACATTGCCTTGTTTTTGAGTAGAACTGATGTTCTGTGACAGGTTGAAGTTTACAGTAAACCGTAGACCATAGAGCCATCCATGTGTAAGAAGAGCCTCGGACTCCTGACCACAACTGGCAAACAAACACTGAATCAAAATCCTACAGGGGACATGGGTTTAGTGGTCACATAATAACACAGTGGTTGTTAATGTAGTGGGTAACATATCCATTCTCCATATGACAGGCAGTGGTTGAATTCCCAACTTGGGCAAGCACTCAGCACTATACTAATAATAGTCCTTGGGTAAGACTCCTAACACTACATTTATTTATTTATTTTATTTTAATTAACGTTACACTTTTATAGTGCCTTTCTAGACAAACAAGGACGCTTTACAATCAAAACTCACACAAAATACACACTGGTAAGAAGCAGTAGCCAAACTACACTCAGCTCTACTTATGGACTCACTTAAATACAGATATCGCACTCTGCTAAAACTAATTTAAATGTTTTTTTCAAAACATGACTATATGTGGGCGGCACGGTGGTGCAGCAGGTAGTGTCGCAGTCACACAGCTCCAGGGTCCTGGAGGTTGTGGGTTTGATTCCCGCTCCGGGTGACTGTCTGTGAGGAGTGTGGTGTGTTCTCCCTGTGTCCGCGTGGGTTTCCTCCGGGTGCTCCGGTTTCCTCCCACAGTCCAAAAAGACACGTTGGTAGGTGGATTGGCAACTCAAAAGTGTCCGTAGCTGTGAGTGTGTGAGTGAATGTGAGTGTGTGTGTTGCTCTGTGAAGGACTGGCGCCCCCTCCAGAGTGTATTCCCACCTTCCGCCCAATGATTCCAGGTAGGCTCTGGACCCACCGCGACCCTGAACTGGATAAGGGTTACAGATAATGAATGATGAATGAATGATTATGTTTGTCTTATGTACTGCATTGTTTCATGATTTCATCTCCTCTGTAAACAAATTTGGAGCTATTATGCAAGCCATGTGACATTCAAATTTGTACTTAATATATAATTTCATTGGAGTAGAAAAGGCCCTTAACACCTAGCCAGCTAGTTTAACTAACATGATTAGGGTTCAACATGTCTTTACACACATTTACCGCACCATGAGTAAGAGAGAAGTCACTGTCCAAACAATGCAGTGAGCAACGATGTCATTAACCAGAGATGCATTTTACCGTATCTGTGTAATGTTTGTAATGTTTTGGGTAATTGTAGTGTAATGTTTTATCTTCCAGGGCAGGCCTGTCCACTCCATTTTAGTATGTTTGTACTTGTGTGTATTGCTGTAATGTGGCTTGTCTACCCGCCAAACTATGTCTCATTCTGTGTCAACATGCTCCAAACATAAAATACAGCAAACAACAGACTTAATACCTTGTTACACTGAAGCCATTAAACATGAAAGAACACAAAAACATATGTTTACAAAATTGAGCAATCACATAAAAATTATATACAGATTTAATTGATGATGTTTATTTTTCACAATGCTTGTTTTATTTGCACACATTTTATGAATCTAATTGAGACTGCATGTCTATGAGGTATTATGTTTCATGTGTTACTTTTATTTCAGTGTGATAATTGCAGTTTTTTTAAAAATATCAAATAAATCAGAAATGAAAGAAACTTAGACCATTCCTGTTAGTTGTTTGTCCTCTTGTGGAGCCAAGGCAACACTACCGCCCGCTCACTGTGGAGGAAGGGGGGCGTTGCCTAGCAACAGCAACTGCAGCAGAGCCCAAACAAACGGTTATGTAAAATTAACTAGTGTCTGTTTTAATCACAAATTCATCAGTTTTTGTATATTTTGCCAATCAAGGGTTTATTCTATCGTTCCCTCTAAGTTACATAAACACATATAAAAGAAATGCCCTTTAGAAAACAACTTTAAAACGTTATTTATCGGTATAAGTCATTAAGTTTTATTTGTGTAAATAAGAAGCTTATTTTAGGTGTTGTTATGATGGCAGTTACATTTGCAAGTCGGTAACTTTCCTGACGCCAAAACGTTATGGCATATTTAAGTAATTTATTTATTTATTTGGGTACCGAAAGTGCTGAATTTTCCCGAGTGCTGTAATATGATCCCTCCGCCTGAGTTTTAAGGGAAAACTGAGGGGAACAAGATGGCTGCGGGACTCAGAGAAACTCTCCTTTCTTCACAAACGAAGGATTTAAACGTCACTAAACTAAACACAAACACTAAGCTATTCGCTTGAACAGCTTTTTTTACCAACGATAAAGTTCCTTCTCGGATTATTTTTGTTTTTGTGGACGGTACTTTGTGACTTTTTGCCTATTTTTCTAATTATCCGGGCTTTAGTTTGAAGAAGAGCTGGGAACTCTCTGAGGTTTTAAAACGGTTTTTTTTTTTATAACGGTTTCCTTCATTTAGTCGGGCTTACCATCTGCTGTTGTTCACACTTAGTGACGATTTAATCTACATAAACTCTCTTTAAGATGAACTAAAACATTTAAAAGGTTATTAAAACTTTTAAGGACTAAACCATGAGCTCTATCAGACCCCGCTCCCAGCCGCAGTCCCCGGCGGCTCCAGACTCGACACCGCAGAGCGAAGCCATCGAACTCTGCACCATGCCGCACTCCGCCGGCGCCGCTGAGGAGGAGAGACCCGACACCGGCTCCAACTCCAGTCCGTGTCCCGGCCCCGGTCCTGGTCCAGGCTCCAGCTCGGGCTCCAGGCAGGCGTGGAGTCGCGATAACCCTGGCTTCGAGCCCGAGGACGGCCTGATGGGGGCCGTATGGGCCCCGCAGAGCCACGGCCGTAGGTCTCTGTCCACAGCTTCCAGCAGCAGCGGCCTGGAGAGCTTCAGCGCCCGGATACGCGGAGAGCTCTCTCCCGGCCTCACTGCGCAGGGCATCCAGCACAGCTGGAGCAAAAGGATCCTGGCAAAAATAAGATGTATGTACAGCTAACAGATATAACACATCACCTAAAGTTTGTGGACACTTGTTTATCTTGTTTTTATTTTGGAAATCAAGGGGAATTTGTTACCTTGTTTCTCTTCTGAACGTTGGAAAATTGCTGTGAGGATATGATGGCAGTAAGTACATACGCTAGTAAGAAGTGGTATTGGTGCTGGGTGATGAGTTCTGGATCTCAAATACAACTTCAGCTCATTACAGAGCTTTTAAAAGGGGTTTCATCACTCCATAGAACATAATTCCACTCCTCCACAGTCCAGTGCTGGGGTTTTATATCTTGGCAGTGACCTCAGACTCATGTGCAGCTGTTCCAAAGCCTCTTTGTTGCATGCTTTTTTCTTTGGAGACTATACACTACAAATACTGTGTGCACAACTGAATGTCCAGAATGGGTGCACCTAAAAGTAACTTAAGTCACTAACAATACAGGGTCTCCACAGTCATTTGGACATATAACTAGTGTAAATTTCAAAGCATTATGTTCAATTGCACTAGGTTTCCTCAAGAACTGATTCCTGAAGTCCTTCTGTAAAGATCGTTTGGCACCTTCACATATTACAGTGTCTCAACAGGCCAAAGAGAGTCCAAGATAGGATCGTATATATAACTGCATATCATAATAATGGAAGCCATTTTACCAATGTTGTTTAAAGAGGGTTAACCTTTGAGGTCTGTTTTATGGTTCCAGTTCTGTGGGGCACACGTCTAATGGAGGAGAGTGACAGCAGCAGGGAGGGGTATCTGAAGAATGTTCTGAGGGAAATGGTCACCTACATCTTCTTCCTCATCACTTTGTGCATCAGTAAGTTGAATAAAGTGACCACATTAAAGGAACACTGTAATATTTTTACCTTAAAGGCTAAGCACCACTTAATTGACCTTCATGAATATTTCACATTATTTCCGTTACTGACAGATATAAGTATGAATTAAAATAAAAATAGCAGCTTAATTTGCTTTAAAACTGACAATTTTATTAAATTGACGGAAAAACCCGAGCTCGCTACGGAAATTCTTGAACGCGACCGTGACGTCACTGGTGGACAACAGCTGAACAACGCCGCGGTAAAACACCGTTATGACTGACTGTTATGACAGTATCTAGCTAAATAACCAACATTATTCATGACAATAGCCTAGCAATAAGCTAAACTCAAATGTAGAGGTACCGTTATTCTTGTAAATGTGATCGAAGTCGAACTCGAATTCATCCGACACTATAAACCTCCGTAATGCAGCTACGTAGCCGAGTATAATCTGAGCCACCGAGTTTAGCGAGTCAAGCTAACGTTAACTAACACCAACTAAAACAGGCGAAGTGAGTGTCCTTACCCTGTTTACCTCCATGTTACAGAGGCTCTTGAACACCTTTCGTTGGTGTCCTTACATGCCCATATTGTTGGAAAAGCGCCAGTGAAATGAGCTACAGATAACGGAGTGAGCGGATGGTCCTTTCCAAAGTGCCCGTTTAAAGTTGACAAATTTAGTCCATTTTCTGGATATTTTGGGATCTTTGGGCCATTTGTTCACAGATGTCCCACTGTACATTGAATGATTGCAGCCAGAAACAACACACCTTTTCGTTATTTTGCATTAAATTAAGTGCAGCTTCTAGAGTTGTTGTCCACCATCTACGTCACAGGCAAGACGCCAATTAGAATTTCTTTTAAACCTTATTCCTTCAATTAGTAAGAAATAACATGTTTTCTGACTATCAATAAACACAAGTTAGGAACTCAAATTCCACTGTATTTATTTGTTGCTTAGCCTTAGCTGCTTAGGTGCTTAGCCTTTAAAGTTACAACTTCAAAATCATTGTGATGCTCCACTGAGCTGTAATCGAGCTACCCCAGGCTCTGCACTGGAGAAACTGCACTATGCAATATTTGTAGGATGGTAGCAAACCAGATGAAATAAATCGTACTATCTCATTTATCTCCCTTCTTTATCTCCTATGTATCCTTATGTCTCCTGAGCCATTACAGAGCAGACTATGAGCAATACAATTTTGCTCCGGGTTTTGCCCTTGATTTCAGGACAGTGTTGTAAAAATGAATTACGCTCTGTACATGTAGGGGAAGCCCTGGAGAAAAAAAACCCCCAAAATATTACATATTGTTCCTTTAAACAGTTATTAAATGTTGTGTTTGCTCAGACTTTAGCTTTTTTTTTGCATTAGCTCTCAGGTGATTTCACAGAATAAGCTTCTAGATTCTTCTCGTAGGTTCAACATTAAATATTTCTGAGCTGGTGTTAAATGAATTTCCTCAGGAAACTTGGCAGATCCTGTATGATGTCTAATATGAATATGAGTTGTAAATGGTTTATATGCACATTTTCAAACAGCACACAGAAAAAAAGCATGTGATGAAACCCCATGGCCAAGACAAGCATATAGGCTACTTTGTGAAAGACGAGATGAGAAATCAGAAAAAGCCAAATGAGTGGCATTTCTCCTCCATTTCACGATGAACAGCTGTTAATGTTGCTGCCAGACACTGGGTCAGTTGTTGCAATGGAAAGATGTAGTATTCATTTCTCTGTGTGGTTACAGCTGTGCCCTGCTTCATGATTAATTTATGGTAAACTCTTGTCTCTCCAGCCATGTCCAGTGCATACAACAAAGACAAAGACCGTATTAAAGCAGCGTCCCGTCTGGAGGAGGCTGTGTTTATTTGTTTCTAATATCTCACTAAAATTAAAAGTTTGAATCATTACCCAGTTTCCTGACAGGATGATGATATGTGAACCAAGGCTTACTTTAAGGAAGAGTAAGGAGGAAAGAATGTAATGGCTACTGCAGGCCTCTCTGAAAAGGCGTAGGTTTGTACAGATGGGCAGTATTTATTATGCCTCCAGGAAGGAAAAAGCAACAAGAATAATGAAAGGAACGTGTGAAGCGTTTCATGCTCTATTACTAATGTTGAAACTTATTCAATCTTGTCTTTGATGTGTTTCAGTAACATATGGGATGTTGAGCACCAACATGTACTTTTACACCAAAGCCATGTCTCATCTCTTCCTGGACACACCACTGTCCAATGGAGATCCCACCACCTTCAAGACCCTCTCAACAACGGAGGACTTCTGGAAAGTAAAAGACTCTAATAATATATATATATACTTAAACTAATAGTACATCAGTGAAGCAATAGGCTACCAATGTCAGTCTTTCTAATTTGAGTACTGTCTCTGTAGTACACAGAGGGGCCTTTTCTCAACGGAATGTACTGGAACATGTGGTACAACAATAAAAGCCTCTCAGAGAACCAGAGTCGCATCTACTATGAGAACCTTCTTCTAGGAGTCCCTCGCCTTCGCCAGGTCAAAGTGCTCAACAAGTCATGTCCGGTGCACGAGGACCTGAAGAACGAGGTTTACGACTGCTACAGCACCTACTCACCCGCCAACGAAGACAAGGCACCCTTTGGCCTCAAAAATGGCACAGCGTAAGGAAAAGCTTTACTGCAACTGTAAAATCAATACAGTGTTAAAAACGTAAACATAATCAATTGCTGTGTATTATAACGTAATAATGTATTTTGTAATAAAGGTGGAACTGTTTTACTGAAGTAATAGCATATTTAGCACTATAAGTGTACAGGGGGTCCTCGACTTACGACGTTGATCCGTTCCTACGTCGCGTCGTAAACCGATTTTCGGTGTAAGTCGGAACATACGTACATACTGTACGTAAATAACATACTGTACGCACTTATCCTATCCTCACACCTAACCTCCTCGGTCCCGAGCCACGTAACCGTGTATTCTTCCGCCGCGCCATGCACACCAAACACGAAGTTCACGTTACGACGTTTACGACGCAAAACCACTTTAGTCAAAACAAGGCTTCATACAGTAAATCGGAGATGTGTCGTAACCACGAAACATCGTAACTCGGCACTGACGTAACCAGAGGACCTCCTGTATAACATATTAGCAAAACTGATCTAAGCAGATGTCAGTGTGTAGGTCGTTATTTATGCAAAATCATAAGCATACCTTTAAATTAGTATTTCATAAAATACCTTAGATAGTCAAGTTCATTGTATTGTGTTTTGCTGGGCTTTTGAACATTGGTCTTTCGAACATCTCAGGTGGGTGTATTCTGAGGAGAGCACTCTTGGCGAGGGCAGCTATTGGGGTGAAGTGGCCACTTATAGAGGTGGGGGTTACTACCAGGACCTATCCAGGAGCAAAGAGGAATCCAGCAGTAGGCTTCAAGAGTTAAAAGAAAACCTGTGGTTGGACCGTGGCACCAGAGCAGTCTTTCTTGACTTTGCAGTCTACAATGGCAATGTCAACCTATTCTGCATTGTCAGGTAAAAACAGTTAAGAAAGTCCCTAAAGTTTTCCATATAGACAAGTGTTTTTGTTGTTAGCAAACGGACATCTCACTGTTATCATACAGAATGCTGGTGGAATTTCCTGCCACTGGGGGCACTGTGACTTCGTGGCAGTTCCAGACGGTGCGTCTGGTGCCGTATGTGTCCTGCTGGGACTACTTTGTGGGGACGTGTGAAGTGATCTTTATCCTCTTCGTGCTCTATTATGTGGTGGAGGAAGTGCTTGAGATCCGTCTGCATCGTCTGCACTACTTTAAGAGTCTGTGGAACTGTCTGGACGTTGTCATAGTAGGGGTGAGTAAGCAACCTGTTTGTTGATGCAGATTTTTTTCATATAGTAACTGTCCAATAAAACCTTGCATCTCCAAAATGGTTATAGTTGATGTATAAAAGTTGATGTAAAAATGTATTTGGACCATTTCTCTTTTGTGATCGCTGATGTTTTTCCTTCATGTCCATTAGCTGAGCATTCCTGCCATTATCATGAACATCTACAGGACATCAGCGATCAGTAACAGGCTAACATATCTGCGGGAGAACCCCAGCACATACCCAAACTTCGAACCCCTCGCTCAGCTGCAGGCTCAGTTCAACAGCCTGTGTGCCATCATGGTTTTCCTCGCCTGGGTCAAAGTGAGACTCTCCGATCTACATTCGTCTAATCTGTACCATTTTCTAGTATCCAGTAGATCCGAAAGATAAATTGTTTTTATATGACAATTGCAATTTGCAACAGCTGCAGTTTTTATTATAACCTAATGATTTTTTAAATTTAAACCAATGCTTGTGAAATATCAGTAGATTAAACTAATCAGAAAAGAACTAAACTCATATAAGCCACAATCTATAAAACAGGCCTGGACCCTCATTTTTAGAAAATAATTAAATGATATATAAAAAGTATATGTAGTTCATTTACTTGGGGTCAAACAATGGCCTTTGGCAGGTATTACCATATCAGTGCATTTCTGCCTTTAACCCAAATATGAACCAAGAAGTTGGAAATGATTTATACGTGTCTCTTCGCAGCTCTTCAAGTTCATCAACTTCAATAAGACCATGAGTCAGCTGTCCACCACAATGTCCAGATGTGCAAAGGACCTGCTAGGCTTCGCCTTTATGTTCTTCATTGTGTTCCTGGCATATGCACAGTTGGCTTACCTGGTGTTTGGAACCCAGCTCAATGACTTCAGCACCTTCCAGGCTTGCATGTGAGTCCAGGGTCTTTCTCTCTGATCAGACACAACACAGGCCTACATGGTTTGTAGTGATTTTTACAAAAGGAACTGTGATTCTTATCGTATTTTGGAACAAACTGTTCTCATTTGCTTCGTTATTTGAAACAAATAAGTATATTCTCATTTAATTCTTACTAATGGTAACTGGGCTCTTCTGTCTTGGTTGATGCAGTTTCACTCAGTTCCGGATGATTCTGGGAGACTTTGACTTCTCAGAGATTGAAGAGACAAACAGGTTTCTGGGGCCAATTTACTTTACCACCTTTGTGTTCTTCATGTTCATGATTCTGCTGGTGAGTGGACAGTTGGCTGAGCCATATTTAAAGTCATGATAGGCAATATACTTTAAAACATGGCTGTGAATGGACTGTTATGTTGCTCACAAGTGTATTCATATGTAAAAAAGAGAACTGAGGGTCTGAAAATTAAATTTTCTAACAACCAAGCTAATACGCTAATAAGCAGTCTTAAGGGCTAGGCTTTGACAAAGTTGTATTAACTTTACTGAATGATTTTGTTCAGAATTGAGTTTGAGAAGTAAAGAATATGGATGTCTTATTAAATTCAGACATATATATAAATATATATATATATATACATATATATATATATATATATATATATATATATATATATATATATATATATATATATATATATATATATATATATATATATATATATATATTGTAGATCTTCCTTATGGCAGTGTTAAAGCTAGTATAGGACAATGAAGGTGTGTTATTGTTAGCTTAATGCTAACAATGAAAAATAGCATTATCACTGCAGTAGTAGTTTGTGAGGGAAAATATTTTACAGGGTGCAGGATTCTAAACTAAACACAGCTATTTCATATTAGACACAGGGAAATATACTACATTTATTGTAGATTTGAGTCTAAATATATATATTTCAAGTATAAACACATCCCATGTCCTTGCTTGACTCTGTTCTATTAATTATTATATAAAACAATATAAAGGTTAATATGAAAGGAATTATGTCCCTCAACTAGTTTGATATTTGGCTGATTATTCTTTTCTCTTTTCTTCAGAACATGTTCTTGGCTATTATCAATGACACATACTCAGAGGTGAAGGCTGATATGGCACAGCAAAGATCTGAAATGGAGATTACAGACCTCATTAAAAAGGTACGGGAGTGAGAATGTGTGCCGTTTTACTGAGGAAAAGCCTTACAAATTGGCGAAACGTGTAAATATGTTTTGCTTTTGTGCTCTCTCTCAGGGTTACCATAAGGCTATGGTGAAACTGAGGCTGAGGAAGACTACGGTGGACGATATCTCGGACAGCCTTCGCCAGGCTGGAGGGAAACTCAACTTTGATGAACTGCGAGAGGACCTAAGAGGGTGAACCAAATATGCCTGTCATACACAACTACATACCTTGACCTTGATAATATAAATCGAATGAGTTTTTAGGATTATGTCTTTCTTATCTGATAGTTATACAGTAAATGGCTTTGATATGTTTTACGTTAATTATTAATTCATTGTTTCATCTAATGATTTGATTGAAACCGTACAGTGTCTTTTGGTAAAAGACACCTGCACACAGCCAGTGTTTGCTGAATATCCACTCATGTTGGTACAGAAAGGGACACTCAGATGCTGAGATTGAAGCCATTTTTGCCAAGTACGACCTGGACGGAGACCAGGAGCTCACTGAGCACGAACACCAGCAGATGAGGGATGATCTGGAGAAAGAGAGAGTGAGTAAACACGTAAAGGAAGATGCATTACATTAGAAAAGGTAGAGAGAAGCTTTAATCTTCACTAACAAATAAAGAATAATCTGAGAATGATGGCCTGTTAGTCAGATTATATATCTTTATGTAGATTATTTAGCTTTACGTATCACTTAGATGTAAATAAAATTAGGTAAATTCAAAGTGTAATTGAATAAAGTGTCCACTGGGTTCTGTACTGTAAGAGTTGTGGAACTAAGGTGTAAAATACATATTTAACAACAGTTTTTCTAGGTGTTTTGGCATATGACCATTTACTTTGAATTACATAAAAAATAGACACACACACACACCTTGACAGATGCTCAGTGTTTCTCACACACACGCCAGGAGGACTTGGATCTGGAGCACAGTTCGCTGCCCAGGCCGCTAAGTGGGCGGAGCATGTCTCGAAGCCAGGACGACTCAGAAGAAGATGATGATGAGGACAGCGGACACAGCTCCCGTCGTCGTGGCAGCAGCTCTGGGGGCGTTTCTTATGAGGAGTTCCAAGTGTATGTTTCTCATTGTGTCATTTTCAAGTAAAAACATTAAAAATGTTGTACGTTCAGTGAGATGCAGGAGTTGTAGTAAATCTGAAAAGTTCAAAAAGAATTCTAATTAAACTGTATTCAGACAGGGTGGCACAGTGGCGCAGCAGGTAGTGTGTCGCAGTCACACAGCTCCAGGGACCTGGAGGTTGTGGGTTTGATTCCCGCTCTGGGTGACTGTCTGTGAGGAGTGTGGTGTGTTCTCCCTGTGTCTGCGTGGGTTTCCTCCGGGTGACTGTCTGTGAGGAGTGTGGTGTGTTCTTCCTGTGTCTGCGTGGGTTTCCTCCGGGTGACTGTCTGTGAGGAGTGTGGTGTGTTCTCCCTGTGTCCGCGTGGGTTTCCTCCGGGTGACTGTCTGTGAGGAGTGTGGTGTGTTCTCCCTGTGTCTGTGTGGGTTTCCTACGGGTGCTCCGGTTTCCTCCCACGGTCCAAAAACACGTTGGTAGGTGGATTGGCGACTCAAAAGTGTACGTAGGTGTGTGTGTGTGTGTGTCTTTGTTGCCCTGTGCCCCCTCCAGGGTGTATTCCTGTCTTGCACCCAATGATTCCAGGTAGGCACTGGACCCACCGTGACCCTGAGCTGGATAAGTGCTTGTAAATAATGAATGAATGAATGAATGTATTCAGACAGATCTGTAATGATCAAAGCTGGGTTTTTTTTGACTGTGTTGCTAGATTGGTGCGGAGGGTGGACCGTATGGAGCACTCTATTGGTAGCATAGTGTCCAAGATCGACGCGGTCATTGTGAAGCTGGAGGTCATGGAGAGGGCAAAGCTGAAGAGGCGGGAAGTACTCGGCCGATTGCTGGACGGTGTCATAGAGGTGAGTAAAGTACATGCACTGCATTAAAATAAACTCGCATGCATCTATAAACATAAAATTGGATACGTAGACATTGCCAAGTAATGGGGTCTGACCAATGCCTGAATACAACCACAAACTGGTCACAGATCCCACATATACACAGCTCAAAAAATACAGCGAACACTAAAATAACACATCCTAGATCTAAATGAATTAAATATTCTAATTGAAAGATTCATTCATTAAATAGTGGAATGCGTTGAGAAAAAAATAACATAAAATGATCCATGTCCATCAAAATTATTATCCCATGGAGGTCTGGATTTGGAATCATACTCAAAATAAAATGGAAAATCAAATTACAGGCTGATCTAACTTCAGTGGAAATTCCTCAAGACAAGTTATAATGAGTGCTCATAGTGTGTGTGTGTGTGTGGCCTCCATGTGACTGTATGACCTCCCTACAACGCCTGGGCACACTCCTGTTCTCCTGAGGGATCTCCTCCCAGACATGGATTAAAGCATCAGTCAACTCCTGGACAGTCTGTGGTGCTCGTGGCGTTGGTGGATGAAACCAGACATGGTGTCCCAGATGTGCTTGATTGGATTCAGGTCTGGGGAAGGGGCAGGCCAGTCCATAGCATCAATGCCTTCATCATGCAGGAACTGCTGACACACTTCAGCCACATGAGGCCTAGCATTGTCATGCATCAGAAGGAACCCAGGCACCAGCATATGGTCTCACAATGGGTCTGAGGAACTAATCCTGGTACCTAATGGCAATCAGGGTACCTCTGGCCAGCACATGACCCACTGCCAAACAGGTCATGCTGGAGGATGTTGCAGGCAGCAGAACGTCTCCAAGGCGTCTCCAGACTTTCTCACGTCTGTTACATGTGCTCAGTGTGACCCTGCTCTCATCCTTGAAGAGAACAGGTCTCCAACGGTGAATCTGTCAATCTTGGTGTTCTCTGGCAAATGCCAATCGCCCTGCACAGTGTTGGGCTGTAAGCACAAGCCCTGTTTGTGGACGTCTGGCCCTCATACCACCCTCTTGGTGTCAGTTTCTGACAGTTTGCACAGAAACATGGATATTAGTGGCCTGCTGGTCATTTTGCAGGGCTCTGGCACTGCTCCTCCAGGTAGCGGTCCTGCTGCTGGGTTATTGCCCTCCTACCGCCCCCTCCACGTCTCCTGGCGTACTGGCCTGTCTTCTGGCATCTCCTCCATACTCTGGACACTGTGCCGACAGACACAGCAAAAATTCTCGCCACAGCTTGCATTGATGTGCCTTCCAGTATGAGCCGCACAACCTGAGCAACTTCTGGTTGTAGACACCGCCTCACGCTACCTCTAGGAGTGGGAGCACTGACAAAATGCAAACGTGACAAGAACATCAGCCAAAATGGATGGAATATGGTCTGTGGTCACCACCTGCAGAACCACTCCAGTTTCACCTCTCTTTCTTTTTCTCTCTGTCTCTTAGAATGAGAGGATGGGGAGGGATATGGAGGTTCACAAGGAGCAGATGGAGAAGCTGGTGCGAGAAGAACTTGAGCACTGGGAGTCGGACGATGCCGTCTCTCAGGTCAGCCACCAGCAGAACACTCCTATTATCTCCGGAGCTCAGCCCCGCCCTCGCAGCGCCCGACCTTCCTCCTCGCTGTCCACCGAGGGTCCAGACTCAGGGGGTAACGGGTGTGGACACATCTAACACCAGTTTTCCTTATCCCGTCGCCATAAGAAGTGTTCCTTAATTTCCTAAACACATCAGTATTATTCACATTCAGGTCAGGTATTGTTAAAGGGTACTCCATATTGATTATATTGATTTATATCAATATTATCTGCAGAGGTCTTGCAGTGTATTAAAACTGAGACTGATGACACTAAGGATTATGTAGCTCTTAAGCTGAATATGTCTAGGTCTTCTCTCAATATACACCAAGAAATTGACCATCTGCGTAATAGGCTTTTGTGGGAAGCGTGTGATGTTCTGGAATCTCTTCTGTTGGAAATGTATATGTCGTTGTGAACCAGGTCTAGCCTTACAGCTCAGTGATAATCCTTAATGTCAGTGTCCACTTTCTTTGCTGCACGTGTAAGACCCGTATTAACACATTGTGCAGGGGTTAATGCATTTTTCAGGCTTGGAGGACGAGGTCTAAGGTCATTGTATAGGCATCGTATAACGTAGTTATGAGCTCCCACGTTGCCCGTAGTGAGATTGCTGGTTCGATCTCCAGTGACACCTCAGCCATCCACAGCTGGGTGTCCTAAGAGAGCACAATTGACCTTGCTCTCTCCGAATGTTAAGGCCGGCCCCCACATCTGCTCAACCAAGGTGGGCATCTGTGATATGACGGACCCGGGCTGTCAGGTCAGTGCTCGCCTCTGGCACGGAGGACTATCTGGTGATGTTGCATTAGCAGCAGTGCACTGAGAGGAGGGGTGGTTTCCCATCCTTTTCCAACAGTTACATAGTGCAGTTTCTGCAGTGCCAAGCCCGGAGTAACAACAACAGAGGCTCTGTTCTCCCTATTGCAGCTCAGTGGAGCTTCACGATGATTTTGAAACTGTAATTTTAAGGTATAGGGTTTCTTTATTTATTACACAGGTGGTGGACATTTGGCATAATTCAGGGTTTAAATGTATAAACAATAAAAGAAAAAAGGCCTTACGCAAGAAAACAAGTCAAATCACAGCTTTCATAATTCACAATCGAGATTAGAATGCGTCTCCTTTATTTGCAGCTTCATTTCTATGTTTGCTTTGCATCAATATGTATGACTCTTCTAAATAAGAGCTTATATTACTAGCTTGTCATCTTAGATGACTTTGTTTTACCTATTTCTGAGGAACAGGAGCAAGGATAGAATACCTTCGAGGATGGAACACAGCTTAGTTACTACAGCACGCTGGGACTGTTGGGTGTGTTTATAGTTAAACAAAGGAAATAGTGTTACAGTACCGCAGTTTCATCTATGTTCTGTGTTTGCGGGGGTAAGTGGGACCTTCACTTTTTAAAGAAAACAATGAAATTGTTTTGAATGTAAATTCGAACTCATTTTTGATTGCACCGAATTGCACAGATATTGATGTCTCAGACAAAGATGCTGTTCCCACGTTTTATTGAAGGCATTATACAGTGAAGGTCTCTGGGCTTTGATGTTGGTACGTTAAAGGATTTTGAATGGAATCTTCACACAGTATTTTAAATGTTAAAGTATTTAAAGCACAAGCATTTTCTCTTCCAGAGCTTGGCTCATATTTGATCTGAAATGAAGTGACCGGATTTGACTTTGTGAGATTGTTTTTATTCAGTTGTAAGAGTGGCACGTTTTGTCATGAGCAACTGCAGCAGGTGATGTATAACTTTATAAATCTAACTTCTGTTTGTATACATCTTATAACGTGAAACAAACTTCGATTTGGAGTGCATCTGCTTTCATGAGTCAAAGCTTTCCTCTAATGTTTTTTTGCCTCATAAATGTGGTACACGTTCTTCATTTTCCTGGCACTGCCTTGACTTTTTTGTACTTCATTTTATATCTGTGCTGCTGATGTTCAGCTTGCTGTTTGATACATGTTAGTAGATCATTTCTACCAGTTTTGTTGTAGTTTAAAAAACAGGACAGAACTGCTATCGGCACAAAGCTGTGTAAATCTGGCTCTGTACTGGGCTTCACAGTACTGTGTAGTCTTCTGTGTTTTTATCAGTATTAATGTTTTAATAATAAACTTGTTCAAAACAGTTTCAGTGTGTGGCTACGTGATTAAACTGGTTTGGTTTTGTTTATGCACTTCAGCTACGATAATTATGGGTCAGTTCCAGAGATTCCCCAAAAAAACCCACACATGTTTAATGCAGCTGCTCATAAGCAGGGAATGCACAAAAAAGAGTTTGAAAACTGTGTATTTCATGTAATAGCTTTCTGTGAGGTGCTTTAAGAGGTAATGTCTTCTACATGTGTTTGGTCCCATTCACCAGTGCAGTGAACCATCCTGATTCTAGAGTACATCTCCATTAAAACACAGCATATTCATGCTCACGTCTTAATGATTCAACTCTGCAGAAATTTTGAAAATGGTTGGAATTCCTCTTTTCCAGACGGTGTTACATCCAAGTCATAGCTAATGGGTTGTGGCTTTCCATGGCATTAGATTGATCTGTTAAATCTTAGATTGATGTGTGTTGACAGGGGATTAGTCCAGATTAAAACAGATTAGTCTGCCTTAAACTATGTGATTGAGGGATTTCACAAGTCTATCTAATTTTTTGTGCAATGAATATAGCGTTTTGTTGAAGGCAGTACTGTCCTCGTGTAAGGACTGGGGGCGGACGCAAGCGCTATAACAAATTTTATTTGAACAACAAGAGATAACAAAACAGATAAGGACAAAGAGACAATACACAGGGAGCTAAACTGACTACACTTGAACACAGTTCATTCATTCATTCATTTGTAAGCGCTTATCCAGTTCAGGGTCGCGGTGGGTCCAGGGCCTACCTGGAATCATTGGGCACAAGGCGGGAATACACCCTGGAGGGGGCGCTAGTCCTTCACAGGGCAACACACATTCACTCACATACACTTTTGAGTCGCCAATCCACCTACCAATTTTTGGACTGTGGGAGGAAACCGGAGCACCCAGAGGAAACCCACGCGGACACAGGGAGAACACACCACACTCCTCACAGACAGTCACCTGGAGGAAACCCATGCGGACACAGGGAGAACACACCACACTCCTTACAGACAGTCACCTGGAGGAAACCCATGCGGACACAGGGAGAACACACCACACTCCTCACAGACAGTCACCCGGAGGAAACCCACGCGGACACAGGGAGAACACACCACACTCCTCACAGACAGTCACCCGGAGGAAACCCACGCAGACACAGGGAGAACACACCACACTCCTCACAGACAGTCACCCGGAGGAAACCCATGCGGACACAGGGAGAACACACCACACTCCTCACAGACAGTCACCCGGAGGAAACCCACGCGGACACAGGGAGAACACACCACACTCCTCACAGACAGTCACCCGGAGGAAACCCACGCAGACACAGGGAGAACACACCACACTCCTCACAGACAGTCACCCGGAATGGGAATCGAACCCTGGAGCTGTGTGACTGCGACACTACCTGCTGCACCACCGTGCCGCCCTGAACAGAGTTAAACAAACTAAACCTGGACACGGAGAGCTAAATAGACTAAACATGAACACACAGTTAAACAGACTAAACTGGTACAGACAGACAAAGGGAAGAGAAGGAAATCATGGAACAGACGAGGCAGACAGACTAGAGAGAGTGAAACAAGCAGAGAGCAAAAGGAGACAAAACCAAGGAACAGACAGATTGGAGGGAGCAAAACAAATGAAGGAATAGACAAGGTAAATGAAAGTGGAGCAAAGAGAAATCAAACCGAACGCCCAACCAACAGGAAGTAACACAAAGGAGCCTAAATAGACACTGACAAGGGACACCTGGAATAGCCAACGAGGGGGAGGAGCTAGGGCAGGACTAGGGTGGAGACAGAAACAAAAACAAACAAAGCCATGTGCTACATGAACACGTGGTGGGGAAAACAGACGGGACTTGGCCAGAATGTGACACCTCGGAATCTCATACAAAATCCAATGTTTAGCTGCTAGAATATTCTGAATATGTAGTATAGGTTACATCAAGTTTTATCACTTTGGCACTGAAGAGTTTGTTGCCATGTGATTGTTCATAATTTTATTTAATTTAAATTTGAATACACAACGTCTGGTTAGAAGCAATAATTTAATGCTTAGACTAATGCAAGATTAAAAAATAAATGCAAATTTAAATATTAATGTGGTACAGAAATTAACAAGTACAAATATAACAGGTTTTTTTTGACTAAGTACAAACTTCAGTTAACTATTTACAATTTGATTTATTAGACTATCACCAAAAAGCAAGATTTATTATAGATATTTTTGACATATCAGACATTCAGGTGTCTATAAAAAAACATAATTAAAAAACTTAGAACTTAATCAACCCTTTACAATTATATTCTGTATTAATTCTGACAGATGTATTTCTAAGATACACCAACCTCAAATGTACAGCTTTTCATAAACGCAGGACTAGGCCTTAGGATCATAAATAACATTTAAAATGTGACCAAATTACAGCAACTTCATTTCTGTTATTACAATAACATTTTTCCAGAATTAAAATCTTAAAACCTTCATCCCCAGCGCTGCTTTAAAGAAGGAATTCTCATGTGGAGGAATAACACGGATGAGTTTGTATTTCTTTCACCTATAGATGTCCAGATATTCAGAAGGATCTCAGTCCTTGTTCATGTTCGTCTCATGGACCAAGCTCTGAAAGAATCACACACACACATACACAGGGCAGGAATTATCCTGGAAGACTAACTGAATGCCCCCAAGGCTAAGTGCTCACGAGAACTTGCGGATGTATCTGAGCTTGATGTAGGCGATGATGAGGAAAATGACGGTCATAATGATCAGGGCCAGGTGGTTCTGCCATAAGCCCCAGGTGGAGTAACTGATCCCCTGCGATGTCAGGTGCTGTTCCCCAGTGCACCTAGAACCAAATACCATTTGTTATTAATATCAAATATCACCTACATTGTAGATGCATGATTGAAGAGTGGACAGTTAATAAATGAACGAAATAATGGTTTGAACACTGTAATATTGCGGGACCGCCTGCCAGGCCTAGAAGCCTAGAGGCATATGACCGACACCTATTGTTGAAACGCGCATGCGCGAATTTCACAGGGAGACCTTAAGATGGCGCCACTACACCGTCAGTTGTTAGTTCAGCCATATTTCACATTGTAGTTTGTGAACTAAATTTGGAACCTTCCGGCGGTGACCAGTTAACCTCTTTTCATCCAAACAAATACTCTTTTTTTTGGACCGAAAAAATGCGTGTTCAAGGGCTCAGAGAGTTGAGAGCTGAGTTGGGACACGCTCGCGCTCAACCGTCCACCGCGGGGCAGCTCGGTGTTTCACTGGAGCCTCGAACAGAACTGTGCTGAACGTTGTTGAGGTCATATTTATCATAGTCTCTTCTTTATGTTTGAAGAATGTTCCCAGCCTTTTGTTTTCTGCTATATATTTAACAAACAGAAAATCATCGTGTCTGTCCCCATAACGACACGAATACACCGTTACTGACTTTCTGACGAGTAAATTACATCTGCACCGCTTTTTGTATAAGTTTACACGAAAACGGATAAAAAATCTCGGGATTATTAAAGAGAGAACATCACAGCGAGGTGTTGCTTATAATAAACGAGGCTGTGAATTTGTTACATAGGGTGACCAGACGTCCTCTTTTAGCCGGACATGTCCTTTTTTTGGGACCTAGAAAATTTCTAAACTGGGATTTTGCGGTCTACAGTATTCCCTCTGAGTAGGTAGTGTCGCAGTCACACAGCTCTAGGGGCTTGGAGGTTGTGGGTTCGATTCCCGCTCCGGGTGACTGTCTGTGAGGAGTGTGGTGTGTTCTCCCCGTGTCCGTGTGGGTTTCCTCCGGGTGACTGTCTGTGAGGAGTGTGGTGTGTTCTCTCTGTGTCTGCGTGGGTTTCCTCCGGGTGACTGTCTGTGAGGAGTGTGGTGTGTTCTCTCTGTGTCTGCGTGGGTTTCCTCCGGGTGACTGTCTGTGAGGAGTGTGGTGTGTTCTCTCTGTGTCTGCGTGGGTTTCCTCCGGGTGACTGTCTGTGAGGAGTGTGGTGTGTTCTCTCTGTGTCTGCGTGGGTTTCCTCCGGGTGACTGTCTGTGAGGAGTGTGGTGTGTTCTCCCTGTGTCCGCGTGGGTTTCCTCCGGGTGTTTTTTTTTTCCTCCCATAGTCCAAAAACACAGGTTGGTAGGTGGATTGGCGACTCAAATGTGTCCGTAGGTGTGAGTGCGTGTTGCCCTGTGAAGGACTGGCGCCCCCTCCAGGGTGTATTCCTGCCTTGCACCCAATGATTCCAGGTAGACTCTGAACTGGATAAGGATTACAGATAATGACTAAGTATTCCCTCTGTCCCAAATCTTTAAAAAAGCCCTAATCCCTTTCTTGGACGTGCACTTTTGCTGACCTTGTGTTAGGTGAGCAAGAGGGGCGCGCAGGGATCAAGTGTTCAAGGGGTCAGAGCTCAGAGCAGAAATGGGACACACTTCGCCGCGCGCACCTTCTTGTGTTTACCTCAGTTTCAGCCGAGCTCCGCTCCACATCCGTGTTTTACTGGAGCCTCCAACAGAAATGTTGAAAGTGGTCAAGGTCATTTATCATAGTCTCTTCTTCGTATTTGGAAGCGTTTCTCGGTCACACGAGCCTTTCTCTTTCTGCTCAATATTAAAAAAAAATAAATAAAGTCCTCACTTCGGTCCCTATAACGACACAAATACACGGACACACCCGACCGTTACTGACTCTCTGACGAGTTAAAACAGTTACATCTGCGCAGTTTTTCTAAATGACTGAATTATAGCTATCATACCGCACTTTTTATCAGCCATTCCATATAAAATGTGAAATAAAAAAGTATTTTTACATAAATGTCTGGATCCTAGCGATGCTCTGATCAAGTCTGTATTAATTCCTGTTGATAAAATGTGGTGCTTGCTTTTAGTAACGTTTAAAAAACACAGTTAAAAGTTAAAATCGTCAGTTTCTGTTATGATCATGAGTTTTTTTGGTGTAAACAAGTCGCTTTAATACAGGACTTCAGTTTTGAAGTTTGGTATGAACAGAAAATGATAGTTTTAATGATAATATAGGGTGACCAGATCAGAGATGCAGAAAAAGAGGAGAGGGGAGGGGATGATGAGCTCTCGGCCCTCGCTGCCGTTGTGTGCTTAGCTGAGCCTATGTGTGCTTTTAGGTCCTTTACACCTTTATTTGCTACACATGGGAATTTCTTTTTTAATTCATCCGAGAACTTACATTTACGTTTCGGCATAGCTGCTCGAGATGAGGGTAGGTACATAAGCTTTGCCTGAGGTAAACAAGGACTACTGACGTGCAGACTGACCAATTAAATGTTTACAGAGAAGGTTATCGACCAATAACGGTAGCGCTACAGTCAGACCGTCCAATCAGAATATTTTAGGCTACTTCACCACGCCCCCTTCTCTCTCAAGCGAACCAATCGGAGTAGGGGAGGGCGGGACTAGTTTGTGAATGAAACTTCTGGAAGTTCTATGTAAGCTCTAGAAAAACAAAATGCCGGACGTTTGTGAAATTCCACCCGGACATTTTTTTAAGTCTAAAAAAGAGGACATGTCCGGGTAAAAGAGGACGTCTGGTCACCCTAGATAATAAACTGTCAAGAAATGACAGAAATATTATTTTTATTGTTTTTGCTTAGGGCCAAATGTTAAATGTGTCCTCTTTTTTGAAAGCTCTGATATGTTACAGCACGGTTTTATCAGTCAGACTCTTTTAGAAATGTAAGTCAGTAATAATTATCTGGTTCCCAGCGATGCCCTGTTCCTTTATCAAGTGTAGATTACTTGGTTGATAAAATGTTAAGGTGCTTTTTTAATAAATGTTCACAAGCAAATAATAAGCTAATTTCATAGTTTATTACTTTTTATTATTGTAAACAAAGACATTGGTGTGAAGCACCAAAGCTTCTCCAGACCTTCCAATGACAAGGGTATTTATTTTGGGCTAAATGCCAGAAAAACCTCTGTGACAATGGCTATATGGGTTTGCCTAGTTTCTCGTTGCTCTTGTTATTAACAATAACTACAGCGAAATAAGTAGCTAGTTTGGAATCACTAATTGCTGAGTTAATACAATGAAGGTACATGTCTGGGAACTGATTTTTAAGCTTGTGCTTTCTATACATGTCCCAAACACACCAATCCTGGTCAGTAGGTGGCACTAGATTCCCATATTAATCGTCCTGTCACACTTAAAGAACTGACCTCACTTAGTACTGTCTTACACACTGTGTCCCAGCCCTGGTCCTGAGGCCACAGCACAAATCACAGTAAACCAGTTCATTAGCGAAACCAAACAGAAGTGAGATGTATGTGTTGATGCAGTTGTGAGGGAAGTGTGCCTCCAGGACCAGGGTTGGGAAACAGAAGAACCAAAGCACCAAGTTAAATGTGTGGGTGTGGTCTACGTACGCGATCCCCTGAGTGTCGTTTGTTAACCCAGCAGGGAGGTTTTCACAGAAGTTCAGTCCCACAAACTCATTAATCTCCAAAGCCTGTTCAAACACACCATTAATGTCATTCTTCATGTCTTCACTGAAACAGCTGGAGAACCCCTGTCCTGTATGTGATGGTGTAAACAGTGTGTAACATTGCGGCACCCCCACACAAGGGTTAAGGGTTTGTTTTATTTTACAGTTTGTGGGTTGGTAGGCTCCACATCCCTAAATTAATTTGCTAACAAACTGACAAAGTGACTTTTATAACATTTCCCCTTTAAATATCATTAGATAAACGAGTGATTCTTACTGTTAGTCCATATCGTGGGATGCTGAAATATTTGAGCCAGTTCAGCCAGGCCATCACACTCTCCAGATTCACCAGCAGACCAGAGAAAATCTACAATCACCAGTTTCATACAGTTACAAAACAGTAAACGCTTCACAACTACCTCAGTGAGACAAGTAACAGCTGCTGTAAAATACTGAATATGAACATCATTTCACAAATGACACATGCTGAACAGGATAACTGGGCGCCTGTGGACAATTTGCACCGCTAATCAACTGTCCAACATGTGGCTTTTGGATTGCAGGAAAGACCAGATCAGCTCAACACACTTGGAGGAGAACACTAATTTACCATTGTGCACTGTGAGCTAAAAGAATTGAGTGAGAGGGAGGACCAAACATCAGCGAATGTTTTAAAAAAGCAAAAACATTTCTATTTCTGGTTTACCATCATGAAGACGAAGGCGATGGTCATGAAGATGTTGGCGACAGCCACCACAGACTGGTCGGCAGAGATGGCCATAGTCATCGCTGTGGCTGTGTATGCCACCAGAGTCACTGTAAACATGAAGATGAAGAATGCTGCTGCTGTGGACTTAAATCCTACACACAGACACACACACACACTGTAATTTGAGAAGACATGGAGTAATATCATTTATAATTTTTATTCTGATCAGCTCTACCGCTCACCAATCATGAAATAGGAGACGCAGGTGAAGAGGATGGCGGGAATTGTGCGCAGAGTGATGATATCTGACAGGATTTTGGTCAGAAAGTACACAGACACTCGGTAGTAGCCGCTGGTGTACTCATGTCTGAAAAGAGAGAATGCATGCTCAGGATCCTTTCATGTGTCAACAGATATGAGAAGTAGCAACATTCGATCTAATTTTTCACTCAAACTAATTAATTCATTCTTCCTGTTCAGGTTCAGAGCTTAGCCAGAAGTATTGGGCTCAAGGCAAGAACACTCCCTGGACAGAGCACCTCACTCACACTTGTGGACACTTTTGAATATTCAGTCTATCTGCCAATGTGT
Organism: Hoplias malabaricus; assembly: GCF_029633855.1. Classification (NCBI taxonomy): domain Eukaryota; kingdom Metazoa; phylum Chordata; class Actinopteri; order Characiformes; family Erythrinidae; genus Hoplias; species Hoplias malabaricus. The sequence continues at coordinate 39,356,049 of NC_089807.1, forward strand.
GTTTGTGTACACAAACCCATTTTTACCTTTAGTTTATAATCACTGGGCGGCACGGTGGTGCAGCAGGTAGTGTCACAATCACAAAGCTCCAGGGACCTGGTGTAGTGTGTTCTCCCTGTGTCCGCGTGGGTTTCCTCCGGGTGACTGTCTGTGAGGAGTGTGGTGTGTTCTCCGTGTCTGCGTGGGTTTCCTCCGGGTGACTGTCTGTGAGGAGTGTGGTGTGTTCTCCCTGTGTCTGCGTGGGTTTCCTCCAGGTGACTGTCTGTGAGGAGTGTGGTGTGTTCTCCCTGTGTCTGCGTGGATTTCCTCCAGGTGACTATCTGTGAGGAGTGTGGTCTGTTCTCCCTGTGTCCGCGTGGGTTTCCTCCGGGTGACTGTGAGGAGTGTGGTGTGTTCTCCCTGTGTCTGCATAGGTTTCCTCCGGGTGACTGTCTATGAGGAGTGTGGTGTGTTCTCTCCGTGTCCTCGTGGGTTTCCTCCGGGTGACTGTCTGTGAGGAGTTTGGTGTGTTCTCCCTGGGTTTCCTCCGGGTGCTCTGGTTTCCTCCCACAGTCCAAAAACACACGTTGGTAGGTTGATTGGCGACTCAAAAGTGTCCGTAGGTGTGAGTGAATGTGTGAGCGTGTGTGTTGCCCTGTGAAGGACTGGCGCCCCCTCCAGGGTGTATTCCCGCCTTGCGCCCAATGATTCCAGGTAGGCTCTGGACCCACCATGACCCTGAATTGGATAAGCGCTTACAGATAATGAATGAATGAATTTCCAAAAATACAGCCTGCTAATAAACAACCAAGCCAACTACTGAATAAACACTATGTGTACTCTGAGAGACGGTACACATACATAAAGAGTTTCCTCTCTGTGATGAAGAGTTCAGCAGCTGAGAGTGTACTGAAACACTGGTTGGTCGTGATGAAGAAGAGAGCACCAAACCTGCCAGAAAAAACAAATTTTAGACACAAATGTCCATAATTGATCTAGGAGAGAGATATTCAACATACCGGTAGATATTAAAACCAAAGACAGCAACACTCTGTAACTACATAATGCTGTTTCCGCTGTTTTCCCAGTGGTTTTATGTGTCCTTGCATGCATAGACCCACAACTCTAAAAGAATTCAGTTTAAAAATCTTTGCAATATGTCCCTAGTAAAGACTACGTGGTTTTTTTTTTTTTTTCAGTTCAACTCACATATAATCTCAGGTTCCTCAGAACAGCCTAATGCCATGAAATCCGTCTGCTCAGAGCTGTTCATGCATGACACACAAGAGCGGAGGGGTAGGGAATGTCTGAGATGTGTGTTAAACGTATGGTCCAGTGCACCGGGTGCTGACCTGTAATAGGCTCTATTAAGTAATATATAAAGTGTGAGGAGGCTTAAGCCAGGAGCACTGCCTACGTGTAATTCTGATTATAACACCTCGAACAGTGGACCCCATTCATGTCAGTGCTATTAGTAGAGAAATGTTGATTATTTGATATACAACACATAGCCACCTCCTTCATTGCATCCACCAGCATTGCATTTGAATTTTTCCTTAATTTATTAGTGTTTCTTATAGGTATTTTTTCAGCAACAGTGGCAGCACCAACCATCCCCATCCCGCTGGTGAAAGTGAAAAGGAAGGGAGAGCCAGTAAAAGATAAGTTTAAGTTTATTTTTACCTACTACTCACATAAATTAAATGAATAGATCGTTCAGCATCACATCTCACATCCTACTACCTCTTCACAAACTGGTTATTTTTGAGCTGAAAGATAGAAACTGTATAATTCGAGGGTGTAAATTTAGCTGACGTAAAATTAGCATTAGCATTTGTTTACCACGGGGGTAACACACCAAACAGTCACCCAGAGCAGGACTTGAACCCACAACCGACAGGTCCCTGGAGCTGTGCAACACCACAGTGCTCCTAGTGAGCAATGAGGGATGAAAGAAGGGGTACTCTGCTTTATCTCTATAAAGAGCAGTAAATAGCCTGCTGTTTCTTAAAGTGAGGTATAAATCTAACTCACCTGTTCTGTATGCCACTCCGGTTGTCTTGTACTTTAAAGAATATGGCTCCAACAATGAGGGCCAGGAAAATGGTCACTATCACCTGTAGAGTGGGTGGAGAGTCAATATGAAGCCTTACAGCTAAATCACAACTGTTAGTAGAAACATAGCTCTGGTTCCTTAGCGATTTGAGTGAAAAAGCTCAGTATATTAAACAACTGTCAACATAATTAAGAGCCATGTTTTCTGGGTCATACTTTGCAGTGAGAGAATTCCAATCCTCTGGACATTCAAATTAGCAGGTCCCAGATTCAGTGAGCAAGTGTGAGAAAGAGGTGAGAAACTGGGTGAGTTTGGGGCATTAATCTCCTGAGGACTTATGGATGCTGACAGGTGTCTGCTCTGTGTAAAATCCGTTCCCAGGGTGAAAGGCTAAGAAAACAGAGCCAAAAAGGGACAGAGGAGCCACCCTTCCCGCATTCCCTCTCAGCCTTCCTTTGAATGCGGCACTCTGGGGCCAAGCCACGAGGTCAGGTGATGGCCCTGCCTTCAGCTTTCTCTGGTTCCCCTTAACCTCCTTTCACTTCCATTGGCACCTATGATATCACTGCAAATACAGGCCCAAGGAGTTAAGAGTAAGGCCACAACAATCGCTAAATCCGCTTAGCTGGCCCTTGAGGGATTAGCCTAAATTATTTGGGGCCAATTAACTGTTAATAATTCTTAAAGTGAGATTCCTCTGATGGCATTTGCTGGCTAATGAGCATGTAAAGTCTCTGAGAGGAAGACGAGGGAATTTGGGTTGGAGGAGGCAATGGGCAGAGAGGGCTTAAGATGTGAGGAAAATTCCATCATAAGGATTTGGCTTGGAATACTATCCCACAGACATACTTCCTTTTTCCTGTTTTTTGGTTTTTTTTCTGGAAATGGATGAAAGATTGCAACAACGTTTCAGGTTTGGGGCCAAAGAGAGTAATCTATTTCTCAGTAAAGTCAGGATGGAGCAGTGAGCAGTGTTTCTATCAATGGAACAAAAAAAAAAAAAAACCTGCCATTCTGATGACACCTGGACACAGTAGGGAGCATTTCTGGAGGACTGACATTGAGTATTTGTGGATGCAGTGACAAAATATGCATATCTCTAAGCCCATACAGCAATATTCATCATAGAATTTTGCTGGTGTTTAATGCAGTGCAGTCTGAGTGCTTGAAGGCCACAGGCGTTTCACTGGGGTGTTTGGCCCATGCTAATTTGGCCCACCCCCCGCTCCCATTTTCATGCTCTGCACCTACATGTGGCGAAGACTGCCGATATCTGTATTAATATCAGCGATACTGGCCGTGTATTTACTTGGTATCAGATCGATACCGAAACTCACGGTATCGCCCACCTCTACTAACAACGTTGTTGGAAATGGGGTTGCATTACAGAAAGTTCCTTGTTCTCATGCAGTTTGTCATTTTAAATATGCATTTACCTGTGCAACAGAAGTCTGAGGGTTCAGCATCAAGTTGCGGAAGGTTCTTTTCAAAACCCACTTGAACTGGTGGCAGAAGCCACTGTTGTAGGTGATGGTGCGAGACTTGGGCTTGACAAGGTACTCTTTGCCCTGGATGATGCGCTCCAATTCAGATTTGGTGTCTAGGGTGTAGCTGCTGTTTCTGTACTCCTCCACCAGACGCTCTTCAATACTCTGCCTGGTGTCTCCAGACGCTTCAAACTCAACGGCTGAAATGAACCAATGCTACAATCGGTTATTTCTCATGATTTACAGGGTGAACAAAAAACTACAGGGTGAATTTAACAGCTCCAAGAATAACCAACACGCTCTGTCCCAAAACACAGTGAGCGATCTACATAGAGAGCATTTTACATCGTAGTGTGCACGCTCCTGACACATAGGCTGTCTCAGTTCTTAGACACATTAAATATACTGGCTACTGAGATACCTTAATCTGGCTGATTTTAAGGTGGCATTGAACCGTTCCTCAGCCGCAAAAGCAATCCCTTGATACAACGCAAGCACAATTCTATTTCTCTCTTCTCCCAGAGCAAAATTCTAATCACAATAAAATGTGAGGAGTAGAGTCCACTGCGCTAAAACGCGGAGGTGACGCTAGCTGCTGAGGGAAGTAAACACGGGTCACGTAAAAAGCCCTGACACAATCGCTCTCTAACTACCACCACTCTAAAATCTGCCTCATGAGGACAGACTGTTAGAGCATTGCACACTTAAACAGCTGTCTACGGAATCAGTGCCTACTTAGGCTGCTCACTAGGTTTTGGGACAGACCTTTAGTTTATTTGGACTTGAGAGATAACCCTCTGGATTTTCCTTTTCTCAGCCTTTAATGCTCACAGTCAAGATGTATGAAAGGTGAACCAGAATTTAACAGCTCCAAGAATAACCAATACACTCTGTCCCAAAACATAGTGAGCTGTCTACATAGAGAGCATTTTACATCGTAGTGTGCTATGCATACAAAAATACTATTTTATTTATTTATTTTTATTTTTTGCAGTTTATGTATATTTTACAAGTCTATGGTTAATCTGTTTGTTTACACTGGACCATTCCCACGGACTCACTGATATCTACAATGCATTTTCTTACAGTTTAATGACAAAAATCTGACGACTTGTTTGCAAAGAGTAAAATAATAAGGAAGATGTCAAGACAGCTCGATTAAAACACATCAGAAAATAGCAGAGTGGCGTACTGGGTGGTGGTAGACCTGCAGGCCAGGGAATCTGGGCGACATTCAAGAGGAAATGGGTTTTGATCTCAATTCATGGCTACTCCAGTTCACTAATTCTTCTGCCCTACCACAGAGGTCAAGCAGGAGACAGTAGCTCATCTGTTGCTGCATGGTTTGTGTTGGTCGTTCTCTGAACATCACTTGGAGCTAAACATTTAGCCAAATATAAAGAGATAAACACATACCTTCAGGATTCTGCAGCTTGCCCATAGTCACAGCAATTTTGTCTCCATTTATGACGTCCAGGAAGAAATCCGCTGGGTTATTATGGGCCTCACAGGCATAACCTGGGACGTAATATCAAAATCAAACATCGTAAAGTTGGGAGAGTCTCTGAAGTCTACTCTGTGCAAAGTGTTCATTCTCAGCTCAGTTTCTCATTGACCTCTGATTTAAGACCACTCACTGAAACTGGCAAACTAACAAAATGATTAGAAATGACAGCAAAGGTCAGTGATAAATAACAATAAATCTTTAGTGTTACATTATCGGATAAGGTCTAGTTGTTGCTGCTTCTGTGCACTTGTGTAAACTGTACCGATGTTGGCAAAGTAGTCCAGTGTGTCCTGGGCTGGTCCATGGTAGACCAGTTTGCCGCTGGCCAGCAATGTGAGGCTGTCAAAGAGACGATAGATGGAGTAGCGTGGCTGGTGGATGGACAAGATGATGGTACGCCCATTACTAGCCATTCTGAAGAAGAGAATATTAAAATTAAACAATAACTACGCAATAACCTCTATACACTACAAACACATGGATCTATATTTCCATTCTTTTTTTACTAAATGAGAATCATACTCATGCACTTTAACAGAGGGAACATACACTTCTAGTTTGTCTCCATAACAACAGTGAGCTGGCTCACCGTTTAAGAAGACGCAGCACTGAGTTAGCCGTGCTGGCGTCCAGGCCAGTGGTGGGTTCGTCCAAGAACAGCACAGAGGGGTCAATGATAAGCTCCATGCCGATATTAGTTCTCTTCCGCTCTCCTCCAGAGATGCCACGAATGATCTGAGTGCCCACCTGTAGAACCATGTGAGGATATGCAACAACAAACATAGCAATTGTTTTTAAATATATATAAAAGCCCCTAGAAAGTTTGTGTGTGTGTGTGTGTGTGTGAGACAGAGAGAGAGAGAGAGATTACCCTCGAGTCAGCCACTTTGCTGAGGCCCAGTTCAGTGATGAGGTGGTTAACTCTGTCCTCCTTCTCCCTCTGGCTCACGGAGGAAGAGAGACGCAGCGCAGCAGAGAAACTTAGATTCTCCCTCACAGTGAGAGTACCCATCACCACATCGTCCTGAACAAACACACACACACACAAACATGCTCAATACACTCTCCCACTACTATATTAGAAAATAAATCACCAAACACTGCACAACTCTCAAACCCAGGACCAGTGCAGAACTCTGGCCCCAGGACCTGTGAATAAAATCAGACTAGCAGCAGTCTATTAATGTACATATTTATAGGGGACCTATATGAAAGACTGCCACCATGGTTTTCCTGAATTGTCCTGGACTTCAGTCATTGGTCCAGGTGGCTAAATATCCCAGAGCTAGTCTTTTACCATTTAAACTGCTGGTGATTTTTTTAATCCAAAAGCATCTTGATAAAAAGGGGCTGACTGTTTTAGAATTATCTTATTTGGGGACAGTCATTTTCATTTAAAAATATATTAAGTTCAAGGTAAAGTCAGTATTTCTAGTGCGTGAAGCAACACTTAGACTGTTAAGATGTTCAATAACCTGCCTTTTCACATTATTAACCCATTTATTCAGTTAAACTAAAGTCTACGCAAGGTGTTGTACAACACTGCACCTGTACGACGTAGCCGGACAGACATTTGAAATTGGGCGGTTGTGGGGCTCCATCAATCAGGACTTCACCTGACAGACCTGAGGGGTCCTTTCTGGCTGCAAGCACGTCCAGAAACCTGAAAAAATGTCCAGGTATCAGGTCATGAAAACCGCTTGTTAAAGGCTAAGCACCAGCGATATGAAAGTGTCAAAACAAATAAATATAGTGGAATTTGAGTTCCTAACTTGTGTTTATTGATAGTCATATCATACCCCCCCCATTTTGGCTGCAATCATTCAATGTACAGTGGGACATCTGTGCACAAATGGCCCAAAGATCCCAAAATATCCAGAAAATGGACTAAATTTGTCAACTTTAAACGGGCACTTTGGAAAGGACCCTCCGCCCAAACCAACGAAAGGTGTTCAAGAGCCTCTGTAACATGGAGGTAAACAGGGTAAGGACACTCACTTCGCCTGTTTTAGTTGGTGTTAGTTAACGTTAGCTTGACTCGCTAAACTCGGTGTCTCAGATTATACTCGGCTACGTAGCTGCATTACGGAGGTTTATAGTGTCGGATGAATTCGAGTTCGACTTTGATCACATTTACAAGAATAACGGTACCTCTACATTTGAGTTTAGCTTATTGCTAGGCTATTGTCATGAATAATGTTGGTTATTTAGCTAGATACTGTCATAACAGTCAGTCATAACGGTGTTTTACCGCGGCGTTGTTCAGCTGTTGTCCACCAGTGACGTCACGGTTGCGTTCGAGAATTTCCGTAGCGAGCTCGGGTTTTTCCGTCAGTTTTAAAGCAAATTAAGCTGCTATTTTCATTTTAATTCATACTTATATATGTCAGTAACTACAATAATGTGAAATATTCATGGAGGTCCATTAAGTGGTGCTTAGCCTTTACTGTTGGAAGTCCACAGAATATAATTAAATCTGCTTTACTAGCAGTAAGATACCGAAAGAACATTGGTCTGATGTACTCACGAAGACTTGCCGCTTCCTGTAGGCCCTAAAATAGCATTCAGCCCAGGCCTCATGATGCCACTGTGAAGAGAAGAGAGAAACAGAGCAGCTCCATTTCACTCATCCTGAGAGGAATTTTATATAAAATAATTACCTGTATGTTGTAGTTCTAAATATAAAACTATGTACCAATTTTTGTGCTTATTGACTAAAATCACCCTTAAAGTAAGGAGCAGATCTGGACTGAGCCGCAGGTAGAAAAATCACACTCACTTAAGGTCCTGAAGGATATCTTTAATGATGACCTTCCTCTTACAGAGAGGACCGCTCTTCGTCTTCACGCTGTACTGGACGTTGTGAAAGCTGACGGTCGCTCCGTTTTGTTGTTTGGTGGTTTCTGTTTTGAGGGGCTTCGACCCTGTTTTTCCGTTATAGCTCACCTCTTCGATCATTTGAATGTTGACATGATTCACTCGGTCCTCCATTTTGAGAGGCTTTGGCGCTGCGAGGCATGAACAATACACCACAAGCACTCATAGTCAAGTAAAGGGCCTATCTTGTAAATGTTTTTTTTTTAATCTCATAATCTAAATTACATCATTTTATGTAAAAACCATACGACCACTTTCCAACCTGTTTAACTGTTAAAAAGAGGGGGGGGGTCCCTCGCTGCCGTCCGTTGTATGCTTAGCTGAACCTATGTGTGCTTTTAGGTCCTTTACACCTTCTTTATTTGCTACACATGGGAAAACATGGGAATTTCTTTTTTAATTCATCCGAGAACTTACATTTACCTTTAGGCATAGCTGCTCGAGATGAGGGTGGGTACATGAGCTTTGCCTGACGTAAACAAGGACTACTGACGTGCAGACTGACCAATTAAATGCTTACAGAGAAGGTTATCGACCAATAACGGTAGCGCTACAGTCAGACCGTCCAATCAGAAGATTTTAAGCTACTTCACCACGCCCCCTTCTCACTCAAGCGAACCAATCGGAGTAGGGGAGGGCGGGACTAGTTTGTGAAGGAAACTTCTCGAAGTTCTATGTAAGCTCTAGAAAAACAAAATCCCGGACGTTTGTGAAATTCCGCCCGGACATTTTTTAAGTCTAAAAAAAGAGGCTTTGTCCGGGTAAAAGAGGACGTCTGGTCACCATAGTCAAGGCAAAAAATGCCTCTTCACTGTGAATGGAAATACATTACTGTATGTACATTAATACTTGTTTCTTCTGACATAACAAAAAAAACTGAATTCAAAACAAGCCGTTTATACAAAGTTCTGAGGGAGTTTTGACTTTCCATAAAACGGACTAAACCAGTTACATACAGCAAAGCTCTGAAAGCAAATGCTACTTAATCATTTACCCTCCTCTGGGTAAGTAGCATCATGATGAAGAGAAATCCAGAGACAATGAGACCTGAGGCACATCGTTTATTTGGAGAGCCTTGTGCATAATCTCAATGCAAGGACAAACCCAATGAATTTCAGCCCATCTCCCAGCGGTTGAACTGTGTGGCAAGCAGCGTCACTCTTTCTACTCCGGACGCCTGCCAAATTAAGAATAAGCTCCATCTGCAGCCTGCATTTCTGAGTCTATTCAATTTGGTGACTATAAAAGAGAGTCATGAGACATTCCTCACTCACAGAAGCACTGTGAGACATTGAAGAAACCCCCAAAATTATATCAAACACAAACTGTATAAGATTTTGATTTAACTATGCTGGGTTGTACTTTTTGTGGCAGGAATGTTTCATGTCTAAAAACATTTTTCCCAGTGAGCTGTGCAATTTATGAAGGAGTAAAAGCATCAATTTCACAAATTAATTGGAAATTTAGAGTTAGAAGTATTGTTTACACTGATCTTGACCAAAAAAAACGTACCTGAATAAATATGTTTCGACCAGAAACACATTTACTAAACCGCATTCATTGTAGAAGTGTGTATACACTGTGCTGGGAGCAAAAGTATTCCCCAGAGAATAAGTATTTGTATAAAAATGTATATTTTTGCTTTACATCGTCCTAACGCAATTAACCAATCACGCTTAAACCTTTGTAAATAGTAAGCAGAGTGAATGAAACTTACCTGCTGTCAAACGTTCCTGAATATATTTGATCTGTGCTGTTATACTGCTTCTCTCCTCTGAGAATCTGCAGTCATCCCAGGCTCCTTCAGCCCTGGTGCTTATATAGAGCTATCAGCATTGAATAACATTCAGTGGGAGGGCAGAGTGCACAAGCAAATATCATACAAGATTACACAAGGCAGATCCAGCTAGCCAACATCTGCTATCTAGCACTTAGCATTAATATGGTTCCATAATTTCCCCAGCAATGATTGTCATCAGAAATAGCCACTTGTTTGGATGGTTAGGATTTGTCTCGGTTTGATTGGTGCATCTAAAGAGGGTGGGAAGATTATGGAGAATCTTACAGAAAAGATGCATGCCTTATTCTTGTGAATACAACTCAATCTACATAATCATTCACTTTAATACTTTAATTTGATATGACTGACTGCTGGAATTTATCTGTTGTTATCACTAAATGTCTATTTATTGGACCTCAGCACAATTATTGGCCTGATTTCATGTGTCAGTGCCACGGTCCCAAAGATATGAACATATCTGACAGTCACATGCACATTTTAGTATTGAAGTCAAAACATCTTTGGTAATTTAACAAGTTTCTAAATGATTTTTACCTGAAATCTGTGAATAAATAATAATAATAGATATTAAGGACCAGTCGCAAAGCTTTTGAATGGGTTTGCGTGTGTCCTCTGGTTCTTGGTCTACTGTAAATAAAGGCAGGTTTTATAGGAGGAGGAGCGAGTGTAAATAAAGATCATGAGGAAGTACGAAGATGGGTTTCATTCATTGTCATATCTTCATAGAAAGATTTTGTAACCCTGACTTCTTGTGACTATAAACCAATTTAAAAGTTGGTCTGAGGCCCAAACCCTGACTATTGTTTAATGTAATCACAATACTGCCCTCTGCTGGGATCCAACAGTAATGTTCCACGTTAAAAAAACAACCTCAACATAGACCAGTATAGACATGAGCGTATAATTTAAAAACGGAGAAAAGAGACGATACGGAGACTTTAAATAGACATTAAATTATTTAATGGCCTTAAACCTTTATATAACTACTACATTTGTATATTTTGTAACATATTTGTAACCTGGAAAAATCTAAGGGGCTCGTATTTGGAGCATACGGTGTATGTTTTGCAAAAGTGATTTCAGGACAAGAGCAGCGGGAAAGATAAAAATGGCGCCTTTTTGAATTTACCTCAGCTGAATCAGATCAATTAACTCGGCTCACTAATAAGAGTCCACTCTAGGCTCGCATACGACTCTCCATTATGAAGCATTTTGTTTACATTAGCAAACTAGCTACATTTTTTTAGCACTTTTTTTCAATAAATATTAGTCTTCCTGTTTATTAACTGTTGGACTGTGTAATTTAGTGACCCACCCCGACCCTGAACTGGATAATGACATTACAGACAATGAAAGAATGAGTTTTCATAACTAATGTGACTGAGTGAAATTTGTCTAAATACACAGCTAATTTTAGCAACCAGTCATCAACAAACTGAGGTGGTGCCCCTCGGAGACATGCCTGACATGAAAGTAGTCAAACAGACGAGAGATAAGTGGAAAAAAATTAACACGACGACAGAATCAAAAATTTACATTTAATTCACAAGTATAGTGTCCTCAAAAAAGTTACACAAAACACGTTTCTGCAGTATAATGACCGTAGGTGAAAAAAAAGATATTAAATTGTCAACAGTTGAAAGAAAAATCATGCAACAGTGAATATTTTTTACATTCTTTATAAAGTGTTCACATTGATTTTAGAGCTAGCATGACAATGTGGTACATAACATTTCTGGAGAACCAGTTTCACATATTTCCTGGTATGACACACACAGTCCAGTAATAATCAGAGTTGAATAAATTAGAGCAGAACAAACACAAAACTGTACAGCTATACGTCTCCAGTCTGTGCACATCTCTGTTGTATTTCAGGCTTTGGGAGAAAAACAAGAGAAATGAACTGCTGCACTGCATTTTCAGTAAATGACTATTAACAATAATAAATCATCAAATAAAAAGGGCCAATAACGGTTTTTGAAAATACATCCAACGGAGATCCCGACATTTTCAGATCACAGAACATTACGTACGATTCTCATCCCTAAAGCAACCTCCGACTACAGTACACCAATGCTGTAATGGAAGCTTTTAGATCCAAAATCTCTGACGGTAAATTAAGCCTGCTTTCATATTCACACGAGAGGGCCCCCAATCCTGAAGAATAGTCTCTCGACACTTAAATAAAGACTGATATGCTTTCACAACTATACAACAGTGAGTGTATAGAAACGTGTATGCGCGCACACACACACACACACAATTACAGACAGGCATTTCTCTTGTACATCAAAATATATAAATATTATTATATACAAAACATATATTACAAAAACATACCTTTTTGCAAATGCACTTACAGGGGACCATTGCATACACACCCAATATGTGAGTTTAACACCTGTGTACTACCAATGTGCATGTTCAAGTCATAACTAGTTTCTAGAAGTCCACAGCAGTGTCCCAAACCATAGTTACTGTGCTTGCATTAGGAGGAGAGCACTAAGACAAAGGCACTAGATAAGCGGATCAGTTCACTAAATGTAACAGTGGTCCATGGGAAAAAGTAGAGTATCGAGCTGGTTTTCCAAAAGCACAGCAACAGAAAAATCACTGATCTGTAAGCTGAAATACATTTGTCCTCCCAAGCTTCCATCAGCTGCCCCATGTAAGTGCAATAGTAGCATGTTTGTTCATGATTAAAGAATAAAATAAGGATGGACGCAAGTAAAAGGATGATGCAAGTAAAAGGATAAAACTAAATACAGTGCACATGAATTTCTTGTAACATAAAACAGCAAGAGAAATTAGAATAAATCTCTGTTACGCATTTTCCTAAAAAGGCCAATTTATCAAAGCACAGTGAAGGAAAAACTGCCTTTATACAGAAGAAACATCCCCATGTTTTCATATGTAAGAACATCTCGATTTTTGAAGATCAGCTACACCTAGTATTTCCTGCGAGTAGCAAAATGAAATGCAATCTGAGACGTGGACCATCACAATGAAAAGCGCTAGGGTCTTTAGTTTACAACGGAAACCTCCATTTGAGCCAATGAATGAGCTTGAAAGTACAAAATCACAATTCTAAAATTCGTACACTTAAAACAAACAACTGGAGGTAAAATGGAGGCCACCTTTCATACACAAAGTGCAGTGAGGTTTGCAGACTTGCACAAGACAGGTCCATTTGGGCCAATGGTCTTGTTTAACCACGGCTGCAGCAATACTGGTTTGTGTGCAGATCTATGACACGAAACAATTCTGCTTTACCACATCAAAGCAGTTATGTTGTGTCTTAACGCAGACTGGTAGAGAGGAGATATTGCTAATGAGACCTAATACGGCACATCATATAATAATTCTTCAGAACCATGTGGTTATGACCTGTGTTGTGGTCCAAATGAATAGTTTTGGAAATAAGTGCTGGGATGGGCTTGTCTTCCTGTTCCCTTAACACCACTGACTGACGGTATTGCACGTTGGTGGGGCCAGCTAGTAGCCCCCTCATTTGTTCAGTCTCTCCTTCACTGTCTTCCTCCTTTCCTACATTCACGCCCAGCGGCCACTGGATACAAAGCTGCGACTGAAGGAGAAGCTGATGTCAGAGCTTTTTTGCTTGCCCCATGCTCCGAACGGCACCACGATTATGGTGCTGTTATCCTCTGCACCATACTGCAGCACCTGAGAGAAAGAGAATGAACAGGATAATTATGCCATCTATGCAAACTGAGCGTTCTTAAAAACAAATCTGTTTTCCTCTTTTTATAATTCGTGTGGTTGGTAGAACCATGGTTGGAAGTCATTACATATATACACAGCTGTTAATAACACAAAATACAGTGTACCTGCTCAGAGAGGAGTTGTGCTGCCTCTTTGGGGTCGTGGCACTGATTGATAACATCACAGATCTCTTGGCTGTTCATGATGAAGTTGATGCCGTCAGTGGTGAGGGCAAGGAAGGAGTCATGGACGTGATGAAGCTGGACAGCGAAGTATAACCACTTGATTTAATACACAATTATAGTTGCCAAATAACTAAGCGTCATTTACTTCTAATAATCACAATACAGGAGGTCCTCGGGTTACGTCAGTCCAGAGTTACGATGTTTCATGGTTACGACACATCTCCCATTTACTGTATAAAGCCTTGTTTCGACTGTGTTTGGTGTGCGCGGCGCGGCGGAAGATTACACGGTTACGTGGCTCGGGACCAAGGAGAATAGGTGTGAGGATAGGATAAGTGCGTACAGTATGTTACTTGCGTACAGTATGTACATATGTTCCGACTTACACCGAAAATCGGTTTACGACGCGACGTAGGAACGGATCAACGTCGTAAGTCGAGGACCCCCTGTATAGTCAAAACCTTGCTCTAAGCATTGCTCTATCTAAGGTGTAGCAATATCCAGTACTCACTGAAACTCTTTTGGTCTCTGGCTCAGCGATGACCCCTGCGTTTTTAAGGTCAAAATCTCCAATGCTGCGTGTCATGGCCAACCTGCCGTTGACGTGGGGCTGTCCCAGACTATTCCAGGTCACAAAGCCCCCACTTTTACGAATCCTACAATACAAAAATAAGGAGAAGTTACACCAAAATATACAAGCTAGACAGGTATGCACAGACAATGCATTCTGTCCTCACAAAGAAAACACTGCAGACATCATTTGAATATTTATTTGAATGTAAAATAACATACACTGAAAACTTAATATATTCACTCAATTTGCTGTGTTGTTTTTAAAAAAAGACTTTGCCACCAGCTCTGAGCTCTAGCCCAATGTGATCTATAATTTTACAGAAACTGCAGTGCCATTTTTAAATAAATCATAAATCCTTAGTTGAGGTTACTTTAGGTCATGTTAATGAGCTGTTTAGTTGGATTAGGTGAGTTAGAGCAGCAAAACATGCAGTAAAAGGGCAACCTGAAAACTAGAGTACAGCATTTCACTGCTCCGTTCTGTGGTCCACCTGAACTCCAAAGTTTCAATTTTCCCTGCACCCAAGTCCCACCATTAGTAAGCCTTAATAATCCTAATTAACTATACAATTGAGACGACTGAACTACTGGTTGTATGTTTAAAAGACAAATGTAGCTCAATTACAGAGGCTGTAAACAACAAGTATTTTCAAGTACGTGAATTAAATTGGCTGTACTGAATTATCCTAGTATTACTGTTTAAGCCTCAACGACCCACACCTCACCTCTCTTTCTCATCCTTCCTCTCGGGTGTGTGGTCCACTGTGAGTTTGAGTGCTTTGCCCTTCCGGCAGAGCATGGCTCGGCTGTCCCCCACGCTGGCCACCACCAGCTCGATGCCATCTCTCAGCAGAGCCACTGTGGCAGTGGTGCCCGAGCTTAGCACTGAGGCTGTAAAGCACCAGAGACAAAGTCCATGCGTTACAACAGACAGGAGGATAAAACTGATACAATGTGTTCACTGCTGAGGGGGTCTCTTAATGTAAATGTAGCCATGCATAAACTACAGCATCGGACACATACACACCAACACAACATTCAGAGAGAATCACTAAGTATTTAAACACAAAGCAGTACTCATTTCAGGAAACAGAAGTGTGTATACACGCTCTATCTAATTGTATCTTTCAAGTAGGCAAAAATCTTTGTTGTATTCCAAAGAATAATAAAAAAGAGAAGTAGCTTTCAATTTTTGAATGTTTACAGGAGAGGGAGGATGAAGGGGAAAGGGAATGGTGAAGAAGAATCAAACATGCAAGGAGAAACTGGATATTTAAAGGGCTGTGATAGGAGAATGGCTCAAGAGGAGAAAGTATGAACACAAATACAAGCATGCTAAACCGCAGAGAAACAGGTTAAAACGCCTAAGGGGGAAATGGCAGCTGGTCAAAAGTTCAGAACTAGCAGAAATGAAAAAAATAACCAAACAGTAACCTGCAGCTGCAGGCAGTAAAAAAAGATGAAGTCACTGACTTCACCTTCACTTTTCTTTACAAAGATTGAACTGATTTTTTTTTAACACATTTAGAGGGCAGCAGTGTAAATCATTGCTAATCAGGAAGTAAGCTAGCTAATCAGTCACTTCAGGGTCTTTGTGAACTCTCTAGTATTCCATATTTGCATTATTCTCAGTAGTTATACTGCGTATTATGTTAATTAAGCAAGTAAATGGTAGCAAAAAACAATCTGGACTTCATTCCATGGGCTAATTCACACAGAACCAGAACTGCTTTGTCACTGATAAAGTGATAGATTTCAGCTAGATCAAGATTAAGTCAAATTACCAATACCTCAACGAGGAAACTTTTCAATTAGCCTGTCTTATACAAACTTTTCAGTAACCTAATGTCCTGAAAATATTATTTTATTCAGGTGCTGTGGCACAGACAGTACAAAACCTAGTCAGCATGAGTGATCTGTTCTTTGAATAAGTGTATGTGTGAAGGAACAAGAGGGAGCTAGAGAAGAGGTTTAGAAAGAAAGGGAGAGAAAGTTGAGGAACCTTCCAGAAGTCCACGCAGGGACCCGCTGGACCAATCTAGCTCCTCGCCTTCCAAAAAGGTAGCGCAGACCTGCCGCATTTATGGGTTCTTAGCTGGGTCCGCAGCTGTCATAGATAACACGCACACACACACAGGGCAAAATTGTACATTGCACGCACCAGGGCCCACAAATGGGCCGCACAGTAACAGAGTGACATGGCCGGTGTCAATTTGATCAGAAGCTAGAAGATACTAAGCTTTGCTTGGAACTACAGAGCTTCTAACTTGTGTACAAATAAAAGTGTCAGGATTTAAAACTGCTACCTAAAGGGAATATAAAGAGAATACACAATTTTGCTCAAAGCATGGCCCTACACTAAATTCAGTAGTTTCTAACATGGCATTAGGAAAATGTGTGAACCCAAATACAGAACCCGAGAATATTGTTAATTTACAAAGAAAAACATGTATCTCCGTTTATGCTGATTCTTAGTTTACTACATCACTGGAATACAGCAGCTGTCCGTCAAATTGTGTGAAACTTTCATGGTGCAATGAAAAACAGAACCACTCTTCTCATGTACAGTTACTGTGTTGGAGATATATGTTTTTCTTTTGACAGTAATGACATCGTGAAGCAGAAAACAAATCTGTGCAAAGAAAATTAGCATATAATTCAGTGGCTGAGATGTCAACAAATCACTCAGAGGTAGTGGTATAATAACAACAACAATAATAATAATAATAAATCTGGATAAATGTTTTCTTTGGTTACAGTTTAAGGCCAAAACTTTCTATGGAAAATCAATAACAACAGCCATTATATTCGTAACCAATTTATGTACTAACACTGTGATATAGGGAATTTTTGAAAGCCTACTCTGAATTAATTTGCTTATAATTTACTTATTTACTCCAAACTATCATAAAAACAATCTACTGGGTTTAACCTGGGGTTCAGCGTAACACGTAGCAGAATTACTGCTGTAAGCTAAACAGGTTCATCTACACAAGTGTTGGCTACTTTCCCTTGCTTAAATATTACATACCTATTTTAAAATACATTATTTGGGTTCACAGATTTTCTTCTGGCACTATGTAAGAGGAAGAGCTACATAGAGATGATAAACCACTATGGCACAACATGAAGTATATCTTCATAGCATTGTGTTAAGACTGGACTAAAACAGCTACCTACTTAGTAAACCAACCACACCAAACTCTCAGCCTGACAATGACCAACTATACCCCACCCCTCAACCCTGTCCCACTTACGAAACTCTACAGTGAAGGGACCTACCATCTGCAGTAAAGTGAAGGTGCCTCGCTAATGCCTTGTCCACGTTGAGAAACGCATTTTTCAGAACAAGCTCCAAATTGTCCTCCTCTTTGACAAGATTTCTGAAACAAATTCATTAACATCAGTTAATAAAGAAATGGATATACAGGAGGTCCTCGGGTTACGTCAGTCCTGAGTTACGACACATCTCCCATTTACTGTATGAAGCCTTGTTTCGACTTAAGTGGTTTTGCGTCGTAAACGTCGTAACGTGAACTTCGTGTTTGGTGTGCGCTGCGCGGCGGAAGAATACACGGTTACGCGCCTCAGGACCGAGGAGGATAGGTGTTACGATAGGATAAGTGCTTACAGTATGTTATTTACGTACAGTATGTACGTATGTTCCGACTTACACCGAAAATCGGTTTACGGCGCGACGTAGGAACGGATCAACGTCGTAAGTCAAGGACCCCCTGTACGTTAAGAAAAATATATATATTTCATTTTTTCCCTTTGTCAAGAAAAAAAAACAAACACTACATTTCAGAAATAAATCTCTTTATGTGGCTATGATTCTGTAGAACGCTTTATTATGCATTTCATTTTTACAGCTTCATACATTTCTACGAATTTAAAACCTGAAAAACGGTATATAACTAGAATGCTGGAATTATTTTCATGTTAAGATGATAATCATTACATTATTGAAAATGATAAATCCAAGCTTTTGGACAGCAGTGCATGTTCAAAACAACGTTGGCAAGTATATTCTATACATCTCACAACATGTATATAGTCATTACTCTGGACAAAAGCACTTACTTGATATGCTGTTCCATGTACTTGTGGCAAAAGTCAGCAGCATCTGCTCCGCCGTGTCCGTCAAACACAGCGAAATACAGAATGCTGTTGGTCAGCTCTGAGATCTGGTAGCGGTCCTCGTTTTCCTTGCGCAGGCCAATTTGCGAGGCATATCCCACCTTGGAGAGGCTGACTTTCGGAATGAGTTTTCCATACCGGATGCTGGGAGGGAGCAGGATTGGCTCGTCAATGCGATTGTCCCAAATACCGAAAGAGTCCCAGGTGGTGGGCTGGCCGCTGCTGTCTGGGTCAAAGCGTGAGTTGCTGGAACGCTGCTCAGACGGACTGTGGAGCGCACGCTTCGGCTCACCCTGCAGAAGCCAAGCAGACCTCGGCACTACGCTGCGGCACAGCCGCGACCCGCCAGTGGCCAGTCGCACAAGCACGGCCACTGACATAGCTCACTGACCGCTGAATACTGGACGGCTGCTCCAAGCTAATTCCTTTAAACACACCTCCAACTCAGACAAATCCAGACGCGATAGCAGCAAGTAGGTCACAGCCGCTCAAAATAAGCACAGGGTGTCCTGCGAAGTATAAATACACAACAGCGTGAATAAGTTACCAACACACAAAGAATGCTTTCATAGCATACAAGAGACCTTTGAACCTATGAAAATCCAGTCATTCCCTACTTGCTCGGCTGAAGCGAACGTTCGGCACGTAGTATGGTGTGTCAATAACAAACATGACGTAGTTCAGCCCCTCTACGTCAAATCCAGTCACATGTTTACGATAAACCTGGCTCACATTAGTCTTTCGTGACCTGAATCAGGTTTGTTAGACCTGGAAAAACACAAACCTGTTTACTGTAGGTGAACTTCAGGACAACATTAATCCCTGTGCCATATCACCTATACTAGTCAGGGATATAGCACTAGCCTAGCTTCACAATCCTTTAACTCTAAAATGTTTATGATACACAGTTTCACATGTATAAGGATTTGAAGGGTGGTATTCATTCTCTGATTCAACTTTTTTAATTCCATGTATACATTAATCTCTTCAGATGCCTGGTTCCTATCACCACCACCACCACTGTGAACAAGTCTTAATCAAAACAATAAATATTGCTTATATCATCTTCCTCTAATGTCACCTTAACATTTTTTTTTTTCTCCTTAAAGCTGTGAAAAGCAGAAAAAATATCCAGCAGGAAGGACTACAGGTTTGAACCTGACACAAAGCAGCTTGACACCGCCCATCTTTCACCGCCCCTCGCCTCATTGGCCGCCTGGAGCCTCTGCGTCATCATGGCCCCTCCCTCCACATTCATTCATTCTCTGATCCTCTCAACTCTGAACACAAGTTACATCAGCAAACCAAACACCACCACAGCACAGAAGATGCTGCAAACGCTCCAATCTTAAATGGGTTCTAGGTGCTTGTTCAAATTAATGCAGATTAAGACTTGTTTATTTTATTTTTTTTTACATTTTTTAAAAAATGTGTTATTTTTAAGGTTGGTTCTGATTTATTTTTGGTTTAATTCGTGCTTAAAGGACCTTGAGATTAAGCACTTTGCAAAGTGTTACGTAAACAAAGCTCATTATCATTGTTATGGTTAATAATGACGATTTTTCATCATTTCCAGCGAAAGCTCTCACTCTCAACCTTGAAAACAATGACGCAGTCCTCCTTCAGTTGTTTTGACAATGTTAGAGCTCTAAAACACATCTCTCTTAATAACTAGCGAATGGAAAGCGTTAATATTACTATATTATTAACAGGGAGATGGCCATTTATCCAGAAGTGCAGCTTTGGATTGAAAAAATGAGTCCATTCACCAGCACGGAGCTAACGCCTCCCTGTAAACACGGCCCCCAAGCGGAGTCTAACGTTAGCTCCTCTTTCTCACAAGAACAGTCCACTCCACCTTAAATGTAACTGCAGCAGAGTTTAATATGAAACGGAACTTTCCGCCATCGTGTATTAGCTGCACGAAAATTTAATGTGGAAGGTAAATCTTCTCCAGAACGTGGCTGCCGCAGAGTTTAAGGTTTAACGGAAATTTCTGGAGCCAACTGCAGCTGCGTTTAATGGAATATTCGAGCAAGAGCCTAACCGCGAATTCGCACAATTTTCACGCATTAAACCTACAAAAATACCGCTCTTAGTTCGTGGCGGAGAACAAAAACACAGGTAGCACGGGTACAAACATTTATTACTCAACATAAACGATCCTACCTTTCAATTTTAAGGACTTTTACAGAGCGCTTCTAACCTCAATGGCGATGAAAACCCCGCTGCTGTTGTTTGCGCAAACGATAGCCCCGCCCCCGGGCATATAAGAGAAATCCTCTCAGCCAATCAGAACGCAACAACAACATGTAACAGCCAATCACAATTCACTTTATGTTCATGTCGTCTCGATTAGCTCATTGGCTGTTCATGTGGTTGGCAACCATTTAAGCCGATCAGCGTTTGAATATGGACGCACCTCCATTTATGACAACATTGGCATCCATTTACGAGTTATAAAACACGATGACGGAGTACAGTTATTGAGTAAACGCCTTATTGAGGCTTACGGAAATTCTCCTCATTAAATATTTTAAACATTCATATCTACCTTTCACAAGAGCAAGTCTCTTAACTGCCTTTTCTGCAGCACTTCTGCATTCTGCAACGTTTTTTTTTCACTTGAACCTATTTAAATTTCTTACTGTTTCCCTCCAACCCACATCTGTTCATCAAAATTGAAGATGTAAATATTATTTCTAAGAAAACTATATCCCTTACTGCCTCGTTTAACTCTACACCAGTGTTTCACTAAGTGTGGGGGGCTTCAAAAATATACTTATCTAGCCTATAAAAAGGGAACACTGCAGAAAAAGTCTAGGAAACATTGCTTTACACATTTGCCTTTGTTAAGTATGTATAGATCTATGAATATCTATATGAATATGTAATTAGTCCCCACTTTTATTCCAGTCCAGCCCAAGCCACATGACACAGTTTTATGATGTTGGTGCCTTTCGTGTGTGACATAAGAAATCCTGGCTCCCTGAATCTACTCATTTGAATCTTTACTACAGAAAATGCGTTATTTGTACATAATTATTATTATTATTTTGTGCATGATACACAAAGGTTAAAAATTATACGTGTATTTAAATTAAACTGTATTATGTTTATATTTGAATGCATCTGTCTTAGTATTATTTTCATTCATTCATTCATTGTCTGTAAGCGCTTATCCAGTTCAGGGTCGCGGTGGGTCCAGAGCCTATCTGGAATCATTGGGCGCAAGGCAGGAATACACCCTGAAGGGGGCGCCAGGGCAACACAGACACTCACACACTCACACCTACGGACACTTTTGAGTCGCCAACCCACCTACCAATGTGTGTTTTTGGACTGTGGGAGGAAACCGGAGCACCCAGTGGAAACCCACGCAGACACTGGGAGAACACACCAAATTCCTCACAGACAGTCACCCGGAGGAAACCCACGCAGACACAGAGAGAACACACCACACTCCTCACAGACAGTCACCCGGACAAAACCCACGCAGACACAGGGAGAACACACCACACTCCTCACAGACAGTCACCCGGAGGAAACCCACGCAGACACAGGAAGAACACACCACACTCCTCACAGAGAGTCACCCGGAGCGGGAATCAAACCCACAACCTCCAGGCCCCTGGAGCTGTGTGACTGCGACTTAGTATTATTTTATTATTAAATATTTTCCCTTTGTTTTTAATCCTAGGCACATAAACATTCCGTTAAATCTTTCGCATATATATAAATTCCAAAAATATATTTGCATATTAGAAAATGTTTCTATGTGATTTGCCAAGTGTAATATATGTAATGTTATTGCAGTATTGGAAGTGGTTTATTCAGAGTCAGCAAAGAAATGGCTCTGATGTGAGCTGAACTTTATTAAAAATAAAGTGTCATTTCATAAAGACTGTTTGTTACTTGGAAATAAAAGAAATTCTTAATATATCATATGAACGCTAGGTAAGATATGTGATTTTTGCTCCTGGGGCTCCCAGGGTAGAGGGTGTCCTACCCTCCTCCAAAAGTTACACAGTGCAGTTTCTGCAGTGCTGAGCCCAAAGTAACAAATACAGGGGCTCTGTTCTCCCTGTTACAGGTCAGTGAATCATCACAACTATTTTAAAGCTATAATTTTATGGTAATAATATATAGTAGTGTTCCTTTAAATGCTCAGATGTCCCTTTCCTCTCTGAGGTGGATGGCAGTAGGTGGCAGCAGGGCTGATAAAAGCTCAGGAGCGCTTCATCAGTTCATTACTGATCAGCTGAGCTTCAGAGAGAGCTGCAGGTCCGAAGATGTTCTGCTGGGGAGATGGCTCTAAAGGACAGCTCCTGGTTCCTGGGACTGAGGGGAACTTTCTCATCAAACCGACCCTCGTGAATATGTTGGATGAACGGATTGTGAGCGTGTCTTGTGGAGAGCAGCATTCTCTATTCCTGAGTGAAAACGGGCGAGTTTTCTCTTGTGGAAGAAACTCCAAAGGACAGCTGGGGAGAGCCAAGAGCAGAGCCACTAAACTCCCAGGTAGAGCTTTTAAAATCAATTATTTTGTTTTGTAAACCTATGTCTGGGATGACTTCCAAAGAATGTGCAGTGACAGAGAATAGCAGAAAGTACGACTTCGTTTTTTTTTTGACATATTCTCTGGTTGCATCACAAGCGTCAGTAACGATTTTAATGTAACGCTACGTACTTTACGTAGCTCCTTTCGATACCTTCCAGTGAAACACCGCTATTTCGGTTTCGTTTCTGCGCCTCAGCTTCTGAAACTTGGGCTCTGGTCCATTTGGTCCCAAAACACAGCCAGTCCTCCTCAGTGGCGCCCACAAGTGTCGATCTTGGGCTATCTACGTTAAAGGTGGACATATGATGTATAGTCCAGACTATGTTTAACTTCTCCTGGTCCCATCGCTGTCTTTTGAAGGCACCCACAAGTGGCCAACATTGAAAAATTGCCCACAGTGTCTGTCTTGGCTGGGAGTCGAGCTGCAGCTCTGAGGAGTGTATTAATTTATAATTGCAGTTATAAGTAAATATGTAATTATACAACATATTTCATTTTTCTTGATTAAATGGCAAAAATAGATTCTGATGCAGATTTTCTCTGTCTCTCTCTCTCTCTCTCTCTCTCTCTCTCTCTCTCTCTCTCTCTCTCTCTCTCGCTCTGTCTCTGTCTCTCTCTCTCTCTCTCTCTCTCTCTCTCTCTCTCTCGCTCTGTCTCTGTCTCTCTCTGTCTCTCTCTCTCTCTCTCTCGCTCTGTCTCTCTCTCTCTCTCTCTGTCTCTCTCTCTCTCTCTCTCTCTCTCTCTCTCTGTCTCTCTCTGTCTCTCTCTATCTCTCTCTCTCTCTCTCTCTCCATCTCTCTCGCTCTCTCTCTGTCTCTTTCTCTCTCTCTCTCTCTCTCTCTCTCTCTCTCTCTCTCTCTCTCTCTCTCTCTCTCTCTCTCTCTCTCTCTCTCTCTAGTTGTTGAGGGTCTAGGGGCAGTAGCTGAGGTGGCATGTGGTAAGGAGCACAGTTTGGCTCTGTGTGACTCGGGGCAGGTATTCTCCTGGGGAGGAGGAGAGGAAGGTCAGCTGGGTACCATCTCTGCAGTGTCAAAATGCCTCAAACCAGGGTGAGATCAACACAGAGCACATTTGATCATATGTCTTTAAAAACACATAAGAGAAAAGATCACATGTTTACTATTCCCTGCCAGGTACTGAATCAATTCATTATTAAAGCTGGTATGAGGGCAACTGTCTATTAAAAAAATATAATATTTTATAAACAAAATATCAGTGGGCTGTTAATAAATTGTAGAAAGTTCCAGGGGTTAAGACTCACACCAGCCAAGGTCATATATAATTGAAATTATGTAAGAGGCACTAAGATAAACATCAGCTAAAACTAAATGTGTAGTAGTTACTGGTATTAGATTGAGGATGTGAAAAAATGCTATACACTGTAAATGCAGGTCAGTAAATGTATATTTTGACATTCCCAGACTTGTTCCTATACCATCACCTTTACCCATACCAGTGGTGCAGGTTGCTTGTGGAAATGTTCATTCTCTGGTCCTAACTAAAGGTGAGTAACGCATAAACTGACCGTTTGCAAAGTGTCAGAACATACTTTTCACTGTCAAGTCCATATTGTGTTTATTAAGTAAACAAACCTGTAAGTGTCTGTTCTGGACTGATGATGGAAGTGATGTCACAGCCATGAACAAAATTACAGCCTACAGCAGTTTAACACTTACTCATATAAATGTGATGTGGAGGGTCGTTTCAGGCCTGTTATTTAAATCAATTCAATGATCAATTCAATTCAAAATCATCATTTTTCTGGTCACAGAATGATTAAATGGTTAAAGTAATAGCTTAAAGTGACCAGCAGTTGAACTGTCTTCTTAGATGTTAAAACATGGCAGCTAACTCTAACCCTAACACAACTTCTCAACAAACCTGTGAGCAACAGGAACAACAGAGTCATAACTCTTCCTCCAAAGTAAAGTAGTTCATTCAAGTGGGGGAGGTGTGTTCTCCCTGTGTCTGTGTGGGTTTCCTCCGGGTGACTGTCTGTGAGGAGTGTGGTGTGTTCTCCCTGTGTCTGCGTGGGTTTCCTCCGGGTGACTGTCTGTGAGGAGTGTGGTGTGTTCTCCCTGTGTCTGTGTGGGTTTCCTCCGGGTGACTGTCTGTGAGGGGTTGGTGTGTTGTCCCTGTGTCTGTGTGGGTTTCCTCCGGGTGACTGTCTGTGAGGGGTTGGTGTGTTGTCCCTGTGTCTGTGTGGGTTTCCTCCGGTCCAAAAACACACATTTGTAGGTGGATTGGCGACTTAGAAGTGTCTGTAGGTGTGAGTGTGTGTGTTGCCCTGTGAAGGACTGGCGCCCCCTCCAGGGTGTATTCCTGCCTTGCGCACAATGATTCCAGGTAGGCTCTGGACCCACCGCGACCCTGAACTGGATAAGCGCTTACAGATGATGAATGAATGAATGAATAAGCGGGGGAGGTGACCCTTGGCAAAACCAGAGTCCCTACGCTGAATAAAGAACTCACAAGAGGTTAAATACTTCATGGGTTACTGTAAGTTTTTTTAATGAATAAATGTTAGGATTAGAACAGATTATTTGGATGGATGAAGGTGAGCAGATGACAAAAATGCTAGCTGTGGCCTTCAAGGCCATAAACCATGTCTTATCAGCTAGAGCGAGTCAGAAGAGCTGGGGGAAGGATACAATTTATTACAAAAGGAGCCTTTAGGACTCTACTCCTATCTCCAGAGTTTGCAAACTGCATTCCAGAGAGGAATATTTTATGCTCAGTTTTACATAAAGAGAAACCTCACTGAACAAAAACCAGCACAGATTAATATTTTTATGTGTGCTATACTATAATACCAAGAATTATACATCAGCAGACACTACTGGAGCTCAAATAACTAACTGGGTCAGGCCTGTTAGTGGATAAAACATGTGAAGTGGAAGATGTGAATTCAACTGTTAAATACAATAAAAACAATTAAAAACAATAAAACTCACAGTAAACCTTTCTTTAAGGAGGCGAAGTGTATTCCTGGGGTCAGAATAACTATGGTCAACTGGGGCTGGGGAAAGCAGTGGCCATGCAGCCATTTCCTGGCTTGATCCGAGCTCTCACTGGAGTTCCAGTCACTCAGATCTCTGCTGGAGGAGCCCACTCTCTGTTTCTCACCAGCTCAGTGCTGGTCTTCTGCTGTGGGGCAAACAACGCTGGACAGCTGGGACTCAAAAGGACGGATGATAAAGGTACTATGAGTTTCACCTGACAAAGAGAGCACTGGTTTTGGTTTGTTTTGAGCAAGTATTGCAATTGTAATTGAATTAAAATCACTTTACTGCTTGCATTCAACAAGAAAACCTGCAGTTTTTCAGGGTTTAGAGCGAATGCTAGTTTATTAGGGTATATCATCTCACTTAAAGTTGTTATGAGCAATATAAATGTCATTCCCTATATAGTCAAACATTTGTAGACACTTATTCTAATTAATATGTCTAGCTAATTTAACGTTTATCCACTGCTGATAATGAATGTTCAGTTGTACACACATAGCTTGATTAAATTCAGCTGAAATTATTAGAAGTGTATTCTAGTTGTATTCCAACCCCCAGGATTGAGCTGTGGACTAATGGAACAGTGTTCCATAGAAATGCAGGGTGGGCCATTTATACGGATACACCTTAATAAAATGGGAATGGTTGGTGATATTAACTTCCTGTTTGTGGCACATTAGTATATGGGAGGGGGGACATTTTTCAAAATGGTGGTGACCATGGTGGCCATTTTGAAGTTGGCCATTTTGGATCCAACTTTTGTTTTTTTTTTTTCAATGAGAAGAGGGTCATGTGACACATCAAACTCATTGGGAATTTCACAAGAAAAACAATGGTGTGCTTGGTTTTAACGTAACTTTATTCGTTTATTCTTTCATGAGTTATTTACAAGTTTCTGACCACTTATAAAATGTGTTCAAAGTGCTGCCCATTGTGTTGGATTGTCAATGCAACCCTCTTCTTCCACTCTTCACACACTGATAGCAACACCGCAGGAGAAATGCTAGCACAGGCTTCCAGTATCCGTACTTTCAGGTGCTGCACATCTCATATCTTCACAGCATAGACAATTACCTTCAGATGACCCCAAAGATAGAAGTCTAAGGGGGTCAGATCGGGAGACCTTGGGGGACATTCAACTGGCCCACGACGACCAATTCACTTTCCAGGAAACTGTTTATCTAGGAATGCTTGGACCTGACACCCATAATGTGGTGGTGAAAAACTCAGGGAACGTGCCAGCTTCAGTGCATAAAGAGGGAAACACATCATCATGTAGCAATTTCGCATATCCAGTGGCCTTGAGGCTTCCATTGATGAAGAATGGACTATCTTTGTACCCCATATACCACACCATACCATCAAGATGTGTAGCACCTGAAACTACGGACACTGGAAGCCTGTGCTAGCATTTCTCCTGTGGTGTTGCTATCAGTGTGTGAAGAGTGGGAGAAGAGGGTTGCATTGACAATCCAGCACAATGGGCAGCACTTTGAACACATTTTATAAGTGGTCAGAAACTTCTAAATAACTCATGAAAGCACACCATTTTTTTTCTTGTGAAATTCCCAGTAAGTTTGATGTGTCACATGACCCTCTTCCCATTGAGAAAACAAAAGTTGGATCCAAAATGACCGACTTCAAAATGGCCACCATGGTCACCACCCATCTTGAAAAGTTTCCCCCCTCCCATATACTAATGTGCCACAAACAGGAAGTTAATATCACCAACCATTCCCATTTTATTAAGGTGTATCCGTATAAATGGCCAACCATGTAGTCCCAGAAACAAGAGTAACCAGAGGAAATCAAATTGTGCGAGTCTTCAACATTGTATTCTAAGGGATAGCTCGACCATTAGAGACCATTAGAATCTGAAAATAACAGCTGGGTGCTATAGCTTTTATCCTTATACCACATAACAACCACATAAGGTCTTTTAACCTTACATTCTTTTGTGACAGGCCGCTTTACACTGTGTGCTATACCTGCTTTGAGGAGCTTGACCATTACGTCTATCAGCTGTGGAGAGGCCCATACTGCTGTCCTCAGTAAAGTAAGAACAGAGAAGTTTAACACAGATTTTATTTGTTTAC
Organism: Hoplias malabaricus; assembly: GCF_029633855.1. NCBI lineage: Eukaryota > Metazoa > Chordata > Actinopteri > Characiformes > Erythrinidae > Hoplias > Hoplias malabaricus. Next base: position 39,384,039 of record NC_089807.1, read on the forward strand.
TGTCACACACTTGTCAAAGTCAAACGGATTGTCATCCCTTGCATTCTCAACACTGATACATTGAGTGAGGAATTAAATACTGCTTTTTTCAACAAAGAACAGCAGCAGACACCAGTGCACATGGACAATACATGCAGACCTTTAGTGACCTTTAGTACAGGTCACAGATGTTCAGCACTGTGCTTTCTAACCAACAGATTGCCTCCTCCTCATGCCATTCCTGTTGTTATTGTTTTAAGGATGGAGGTGTATATACCTTTGGAGATGGAACACATGGTCAGCTTGGACACGGCTCCACAAATAAAGAGCTTCTGCCCAAGGAAGTTCAAGGCATAGATGGACCTGCTGTACAAGTAGCCTGTGGCAGGTAGTGAACTATTTATTTCACATGTGAAGCAGAATTGTTAACTGGCTTTAGATATTCACATCTTCACCTGGACCAAAGAGGATACAAACATAACAGTTTAGTCTTTTATTTGTAGTAATTCACTCATATCATAGTATAATAGACACTGGATTCTGAACCAGTGGCGGATGCTGGTCTTTCAAGGAGGGGAAGCTCAATTTCGGCCTACATCATAAAATGTGTCAGTTTATTTATATGTAAATTCTACCCTCCGTTCCTTTTCAAGTAAATGATCTGTGACCCTGTCGTACCAACAAGGCGTCTTTTCCAGGGACTTGACTAGTGTCCTCTCAATGGCCAGCAGAGCTAGGCTTAAACGGCCTTGGCCCATGTGAAGTGTGTCCGCCTGTGAGTGCTTTGTGACGGTGGAGGGGCTCAGCAGCACCCGCTGGACAGAAACTGAGATAGAAGTCAGAAAGAGTGATAGAAGTCAGTCTCCAAACACAAGCAGCTACAAAAAAACCACCAGAAATAGAAGCTTGATTTGTCGCTAGTTGTTTTTAACAAAGAAAATGCCGCTAAGAGGATTAAGAAAGTCTCCGGTTCAACTCAGAACAGAATGAAAATGTAATGCTCCCACGGATCTTTACACCAAAGGATCGCTGATTCGCTCATTTCGCTGTCAATCAAAAAGGGGTTCAGCCTCAGACAGATCATCCAATCATCATGCAGAAGTTGAGCGTCCGGGCCAGCCGAGGCCAGCCCACTGCCCCATAGACCCCCAGAGACGCTGAGCGTCCGATGGGCGGGACAAAGTCCAGCATTTATCCAATGAGTCCACAGTGTTTAAAGCTCTGTGAAGCTGCGGGAATAATTGACAGGAAAGCCACGTCTTTACCAGTGATAAGCTGAATCTGAACAAAAGTGGAGCGCGTTGTAGTGCATATTTATTCAATGACATGTACACACAACAGTATTGACATGTACACACAACAGTATATATTTGATCACTTATTTTTTGACATTTTAGGGGAAGCTGAACTTCCCTTGCAGTCTTAGAGCAATCGCCTCTGTTCTGAACTTACTTGAGCAAGGCACCTAACCCTCAACTGCTCCCTGTGTGCCGTGGCTAGGGTTGTCCACCACTCCGGGCGTGTGTGCTCACTGCCCCCTAGTGTTTACTAGTGTGGTTGTAAATGTGTTTCACTGCATGGATTGGGTTAAATGCAGAGAACAAATTCCTCTGTGTGCAAGCACAGTGGCCAATAAAGTGATTCTGATTCTAGTCTTTAGGACTCTTACCATTCCTGTCCATCCTTCTATTACAGCCACCACACCCTGGTCCTCGCCTCATCAGGCATCCTCTTTGCATTTGGGCGCGGGGTCAAAGGTCAGCTGGGAAACGGGAGCACCGAGGACAGTCTGAGGCCTGTGAAAGTGGACGGACACTGGAACAATTCAGAGGCAAAGATACAGAGACGTACATAACCACCTTTTTCAACATCGTGTGCATATTAACCATGTTATCACACTTATTAAAATCATTTAACTGATATCGAGCATCTTTCCGTTCATATTAGAAATGAAGATTTTCTGTGGCTGGAATTCCAACTTCCTTGTCTTTCCTCCTCCCAAGGTACATTTAGTCACAGCTGGATTTTCAGAACTGAATGCAATAGTAATAAATACAACAGATGTAATCAAATAAACATACAGTAATTATGTATTAAATATTGTTTGATCATTCTGAGACACTTTTACACCCTGTTAAATGGTTATAATTGAGCTACACACTTTTCTTTGTTCGTTAAGACGCCCCTTCTTGGAGACACGATTGGAAAACTAAGTGAGGCCCAAGTGCAGAGATGGGTTTCAATGTCGGAGAGAAACAGAAACACAGAGGAAGCTAAAAGGTAGGGAGAATCTAGCCATGATTGCAGGTTTGAGGAGCCACAGTATAGCACTGGGATAATGTTACATCACCTCACTTTTTTATTCCTCCACAGAGAGGTTTGCTTGACCTTCTCAACAAGTTCAAATCTCATCGCTTGTTTCATGAAGGACAGGTAACTCTGTTTCTATCAAGTGACACAATAGTCATAAAAGGTATATTAGTTGCTTTAGAGAACCCCCACACAAATGAATGCTGTCTACTGCCACTTGACATATAAGGTCTGGCCAGTTAGCATTCTAGGAGTGTTGAGCGATTCACTGGCATTGTTTTGAAAATATTCTTGGTTGGCTTCATATGAATCAGAGGAAGGATGTGCTTGTCTTGCCCCACCCAGAGCTTGGTTGAATGGAGTTTGTGTGTGATTGAAGTAGTCCCAGTTAATGGGTGGAAGTATCCATGGCGGGTGGCACGATGGCACAGCAGATAGTGTCGCAGTCACACAGCTCCAGGGACCTGGAGGTTGTGGGTTCGATTCCCGCTTTGGGTGACTGTGAGGGGTTGGTGTGTTCTCCCCGTGTCTGCGTGGGTTTCCTCCCACAGTTGGTAGGTGGATTGGCTACTCAAAATTGTCCGTAGGTGTGCGTGTGTCTGTGTTGCCCTGTGAAGGACTGGCGCCCCCTCCAGGGTGTATTCCTGCCTTGCGCCCAGAGATTCCAGGTAGGCTCTGGATCCACCGTGACCCTGAACTGGATAAGTGCTTACAGATAATGAATGAATGAATGTAGCAATGGCTACTAATATTAAATATTTCTCAATCCACAGAGGAGCTGTTGGTAGAAGTAATCCAAGTGCTATGGCTGTTGATTTGGATGCTGCCTGTCAGACCTTCGACAAGCTTCTAGCGATTCCTTGGATCAAGAAATCAGTTGAGTTATAAGAAATCCATTATAAAGGTTTTGAACAGACTCTTGAATGTGTTCTGACAGAATGTTCCTGTCGACATTAAAGTGTAAGGAACGTTCTTGTAAATGAGATTTTCATAAACATGTTGGAGCAGGATGAGCATCATTAGACGGTTAAACTCTCCTTGTGTCACTGCTATTTTGCTCCAGATGACCCTCTCTCCGCTTGTGAACAATCTTTATCACGCTGCTCCGGTGATGAAATGTCCAGAGATCTTTGTCCTCCTGCCCACATGCTCAATTCTTCACGAGGACCAGACTGTCATCGAGCTGGTGCTGCTGTTAGCGGTAGCCATCTCCAGGCTCAATGACTCAGCCATGAAGACCCTGAGTAAGATCAATGGACATCATTCCATCACTAAAAATATGTACATTGTATGTTCAGAGTGTGTGATTTCACATTGTAACTGCTCAGTATGGACAATGAGATATCTCTGGAGTAGTTGCACATGAGCCTAAGGTCACTACGCTCAATGCCAAGCTTTGGCAGGTGGGTACAAAGATGTGGATCTGTTCTTGTGGATGAGCACCATCCAGTACCCCTGGATTGAGGTGTAGTGTAGTTTGTAATCCAGAATCTTCCAGTGACCTGACCTCATTAATGTTCATGTAACTGAATGCAATCAAATCATCACAGATATTGTTCCAAATTGTAGTTACAAATGTTCTAGCCTAAAACAGAGGGATCTGAGACACTAAACCCATCCTTGTCTGAGTAGTGAGGGTTTAAACATATCAGATGTTAGGATATTTAGTTTAAAGTCATTTATTGTACTGATTATAAGCCCTGACTTTAATCTTCTCTGTGCTTTTAGAGGAGTACTGGTCTTCTCTGGAAGCTCCTATGATGATGAAACACATTGCCATGTGGAAACATGCCCTGGCCTTTCTTCTGAAGACACAAGTGTGGTTACAGTTTACTCCGGGAGTAAAGGCTGTATTGGAAGTTCTCAAATGTCTTTACAAGGTGTGTCAAATGATGCATTTACTTACATCTATAACAATTTTTATATTTTATTTCTGGATAAGAACAACATAGCTCCAGGGACCTGGAGGTTGTGGGTTCGAGTCCCGCTCCGGGTGACTGTCTGTGAGGAGTGAGGTGTGTTCTCCCTGTGTCAGCGTGGCTTTCCTCCGGGTGACTGTCTGTGAGGAGTGTGTTGTGTTCTCCCTGTGTCTGCGTGGGCTTCCTCCGGGTGACTGTCTGTGAGGAGTGTGGTGTGTTCTCCCTGTGTCTGCGTGGGTTTCCTCCGGGTGACTGTCTGTGAGGAGTGTGGTGTGTTCTCCCTGTGTCTGTGTGGGTTTCCTCCGGGTGACTGTCTGTGAGGAGTGTGGTGTGTTCTCCCTGTGTCTGCGTGGGTTTCCTCCGGGTGACTGTCTATGAGGAGTGTGGTGTGTTCTCCCTGTGTCTGCGTGGGTTTCCTCCGGGTGACTGTCTGTGAGGAGTGTGGTGTGTTCTCCCTGTGTCTGCGTGGGTTTCCTCCGGGGTTCTCTGGTTTCCTCCCACAGTCCAAAAACACACGTTGGTAGGTGGATTGGCGACTCAAAAGTGTCCGTAGGCGTGAGTGTGTAAGTGTGTGTGTTGCCCTGTGAAGGACTGGCGCCCCCTCCAGGGTGTATTCCCGCCTTACGCCCAATGATTCCAGGTAGGCACTGGACCCACCGCGACCCTGAACTGGATAAGCGCTTACAGATAATGAATGAATGAATGAATGGTAATGGTAGTGTTAATATTATTACAGATTTCCCAAAGTCAGTCGTGTGAAATGATTTGTTTTCCTTCTAGTTTCATGGATTTGACTGGAGTCCAGCCTGTTATTGTAGAACTACAAAACGCACATATATGGTTTAAATAATGGACAGTGAGTTTACAAATACGTTGATGGTTTTAATATTATGGCTGAATCAGGTGTTCATTTTTCAAAGGGCAACAAAAGGGCAGAGAGATGGAGGAAAGTTGCCCTCCAGGAGTTTTACTTAGAGGAGATTGGCACCTTACATTTGTTACTGCAACAAGACGTTACACTGTGGAGGCAGATTAAATGGGGCCAAGTGCAGGTAAAACACTATCAGAATAAAGTCACTTGGCACTCGTTATAACATATTTACGTTTCACATTAATGTTTCGTGCATGTGTTTGACAGGAAACAGATTTTACGCCTCCTATATTCTGCCGATACCCATTTCTTCTGGATCTGCAGAGCAAGATCAGTGTTTTTAACTATGATGCTGCCATAACAAAGGTATCCCTTTCATTGTCATTACAGAGTGAATTCGATAGCCTTTAAAAGAGCAGCCATTTTCTCCAGTGGCTATTTATTACGTTATCAAACAAGAAAATGAGTGAGTGAGCTGCTTTACGGAGTATAAAGTGGTTGCTTGTCTGGTAAATTGCATTTTATTAAAATATGCAAAAATAATAAATATTGCTTTTTACATATTGTGGTAATAATGACACATTTCTCTTTTAAAAAGGTGAGAAATAGAGGAAGCCAATTAAATTAGGCAATGACACCAAATAAACAAATTCACATTGGTGTCATTGGTGTAGCACTCATGCTAATTACTGCAGCCTGTGTTTATATTTAGGGTTCATGTTTATTTATAGGATTCACACTTTAAAAAGAGGGTCCGCGAAGCGTATTTTAATGCTACACTGTATAAGAATTTTGGTTAAAACTGAAAGAGTTAATACTTATTGAGTCAGGAGGCTGCTGTGGGTCACTCTGTAAAGCCTGAAATAGTCAGGCTCCAGATGTCAGAGATGCTGGGTTAGACAGAGGCGCAATGAACCCGTTTGAGGCCACCTGGTAACCATCACAATCAAATATTTTTTCCAGATGACCCACACATTCCTTCACGACGGTGTGAGATCTGGGATGTTTCAGGATATCCACCCCTCAGAAGCCCCATCACCTGTCATCCTGCTCAAACTTAGACGGACAGCTCTGCTGGAGGATACCTTCCGCCAGCTCTCCAACCTTGACCATGACAACTTCAAAAAAGAGCTAGTGGTGGGCACTCTTTTCTCAGGCCATTCAGCACAATTACAGCAATATTTCACACAAGAATGTTAACGCAGCTCCTGAGGGATGAAAGCGGGGGGCAGTTACACCATGTGGCCAGAGGTTTGTAGAGAGCAGGTAGTTAGCAGCTGAACATAAGGTCGACCTAACCATTGCCAAACATTGACTAGAGGGGTATAAGCCCCCCAGCACTGGGCTAGGCCTCAGTGGATCTGCATTCTTTACTGGGATGGAGACCCTTGCAACACATTTGGAATAGTACAAGTGACTGTAATTATGTTCTTGTGACTGAATACCTTAATAGCCTCATGGAAATGTTTTAACAATATTCCAAAGAAGAGTTGAAGCTCTTGCCGAATCAAAGAGGAATAAAACATATAAACACTCTTGATTTCAAAAGATATGTAAGAGGTGTATGAAAACTTTTGGCAGTGGCACGGTGGTGCAGTAGGTAGAGTCGCAGTCACACAGCTCCAGGGACCTGGAGGTTGTGGGTTCAAGTCCCGCTCCGGGTGACTGTGTGTGAGGAGTGTGGTGTGTTCTTCCTGTGTCCGTGTGGGTTTCCTCCGGGTGACTGTCTGTGAGGAGTGTGGTGTGTTCTCCCTGTGTCTGCGTGGGTTTCCTCCGGGTGACTGTCTGTGAGCAGTGTGGTGTGTTCTCCCTGTGTCCGCGTGGGTTTCCTCCGGGAGACTGTCTGTGAGGAGTGTGGTGTGTTCTCCCTGTGTCTGCATGGGTTTCCTCCGGGTGACTGTCTGTGAGGAGTGTGGTGTGTTCTCCCTGTGTCCGTGTGGGTTTCCTCCGGGTGACTGTCTGTGAGGAGTGTGGTGTGTTCTCCCTGTGTCTGCGTGGGTTTCCTCCGGGTGACTGTCTGTGAGGAGTTGCTTACAGATAATGGATGGATGGATGGAAAACATTTGGCCATATAGTGTCATCCATTCCTTCAGCCAATTAAATGTTTTAAGGTTTCGGTTTGTATCATGTACCTATACCACTGTCCCATGTAGGTGCAATTTGTTGAAGATTCCAAACTGACAGCAGTCAACATGAGAGATTTCTTCCTCCATGCCTTTAATGAGCTTTTAGCTCCAGATTCAGAGATGTTCATGTACAACGACAACCAAACAATGATCTGGTTCCCATCCGAGGTACAAATCCATTACTGACTCTGTAAATGGTACAGGATTTTTGCACATCCTCAGCCCTAAGACTGGTGTCTCTCTCTGAATCCCTCTCTCAGCCAAAGGTAGAATCAAAGAAATATTTTCTCTTTGGGATCCTGTGTGGCCTGGCCTTGTACAACATCAACATCGTCCACATGCCCTTCCCTCTGGCCATGTTTAAGAAGCTGGTAAATGTCAAACCCACTCTGGAGGACTTGATCGAGTTCAGGCCTGTAATTGGAGAGTGAGTGTATGCTTTGATGATTATCTGAAATGTAGTGTTCCTCTTCTTTTATTGTGGTCAGTGAGCAGTAAAGGATTGGTCTCATGTTTCTGTTTGTTATCCAGTGGTATGAGATGTCTCCTGTCCAACTATACTGATGATGTCATTGAAAATATGGACGTCACCTTTTGTGTATGTACATTTCAGCCAATAATGTAGCCAGCTGATATTTGAAATATATCTCGTGATGTAAATAAATCTATTTTTCCTCTGTCCACAGGTCCACTGGGATGGACGTGACGTGGAGCTTGATCCTCAGGAACGAGGAAAACCCGTGACAAGTGCTAATAAGTAAATTTCACGTTGCGTATAAATATTATTACAAAAAGAATACATTAAAAATACAAGTCAGTAGTTTTAATTAGCATGTAACCTTTATATATCTAAATGACAGGGACTTTAATAATTCCCGTACTCCAAATTGTATTATCCTCATTCATTCATTATCTTTAAGCGCTTATCCAGTTCAGGGTCGCGGTGGGTCCAGCGCCTACCTGGAATCATTGGTGGGCTGGAATACACCCTGAAGGGGGCGCCAGTCCTTCACAGGGCAACACATTCACTTGCACACTTACACACTCACACCTACGGACACTTTTGAGTCGCCAATCCACCTATCACTGTGTGTTTTTGAACTGTGGGAGGACACTGGGAGAACACACCAACTCCTCACAGACAGTCACTCGGAGGAAACCCACGCAGACACAGAGAGAACACACCACATTCCTCACAGACAGTCACCTGGAGGAAACTCACGCAGACACAGGAAGAACACACCACACTCCTCACAGACAGTCACCCGGAGGAAACCCACGCAGACACAGAGAGAACACACCACATTCCTCACAGACAGTCACCCGGAGGAAACTCACGCAGACACAGAGAGAACACACCACACTCCTCACAGACAGTCACCCGGAGGAAACCCACGCAGACACAGGGAGAACACACCACACTCCTCACAGACAGTCACCCGGAGGAAACCCACGCAGACACAGGAAGAACACACCACACTCCTCACAGACAGTCACCCAGAGGAAACCCACGCAGACACAGAGAGAACACACCACACTCCTCACAGACAGTCACCCGGAGGAAACCCACGCAGACACAGGGAGAACACACCACACTCCTCACAGACAGTCACCCGGAGGAAACCCACGCAGACACAGAGAGAACACACCACACTCCTCACAGACAGTCACTCAGAGGAAACCCACGCAGACACAGGGAGAACACACCACACTCCTCACAGACAGTCACCCGGAGCGGGAATCGAACCCACAACCTCCAGGTCCCTGGAGCTGTGTGACTGCGACACCTACCTGCTGCGCCACTGTGCCGCCCAAATTGTATTATGCGTATATATACGTATACGTATAAAAACTGTCCACTTACCACAGTATAACACAATACATTTAGCTAAGACTTATTACGTGTCCAAATTTTGTCCTGAACTAGAGCTCCAAGCCAGCTAAACAGTCAAGTCACAATTCAGTGCACAATTTGTTCAATAATATCTAATAATCAAACACCAAAAGTCCTACCTCATCACTTAATATTAGTGTCTGACCTCAGTAATGTTTATATGGCTGAATGCAAACAAATCCTCACATCAAGCTTCCAGTATGCAGTATAAAACCCCTCAGGACATTTGGAACCGCTAACTACTTGTTAACAAGAACTACGTAAGATTAAAGGAGCGCTAAGTAAGATTTGTTGAGGGGGGTTAGTATCCTACCTTCCTCCAAATGTTACATAGTGCCGTTTCTGCAGTGCTGAACCCAGAGTACCAATGACATAGGCTCTATTCTCATTACAGGTCTTTGAAACATCTTAGTGTAATTGTAAGTTAAAAATATTACATAGTGTTACTTTAATAGCCCTAAGATCAGATGTGTTGCATGAGCTACACATAAACCTTGCTCAGGCAAGCACTCTCTACACCTATAAGAGTAGTCCTTTGACAAGACTCCTAACACGGTGTTCGCCTACGTTTTATAGCATGGTTAGAATTGTTTGCTTGAATAAGAGCCTCTGCCAAATGCCATAAATGCAACAGGTCAGTGATGACAGTGGTGTCCTGTTCATCCACGTTTACTTACAACAGGAAAGAGTTTGTGGAGGCGTACGTGGACTACACCATGAACAAGTCGGTGGAGCGAGTGTTTGAGGAGTTCAAGAGGGGTTTCTTCAAAGTGTGTGACCGAGACGTGGTGGAGTTTTTCCAGCCCGAGGAGCTGCGGGGAGTGATGGTGGGAACTGAACAATACGACTGGGACATCTTCAGACAGGTGAAGCACATGATCTCATAAAATAAGACCATGGAACATAACAAAATCCGAACATTTTGTGGCCACGTGTAAACGCCTAAATATTTCTTAATCCAGAACACAGCGTATAACGGAGAGTACCACGCGAGACACCCCACTATCATCAGGTTCTGGGAGGTGTTTGAAGAGCTCACAGAGGAACAGAAGAAAGCCTTTCTGTGTGAGTGCATCTGTTCGGTGTGATTCTGTAGTCAAACTGAGCACTGCAGGGTCTTTTAGAAACTCACTTATATCCTCTGTCCTGTTCCTCGTCTCCAGTGTTTCTGACAGGATGCGACCGTGTGCCCGTTGTGGGAATGGAGCAGGTGAAGATGACTGTGTCTGTTCTGCTCAAATCCACCCAGGACCACCTGCCAGAGTCACTCACCTGCCACTGGATGCTCTTGCTCCCTCAGTACCACAGCAAGCAACAGCTCCAGGACAGGCTTATTCAAGCCCTGCAGCACAACAGAGGCTTCTGGAGAGAGTAGATGTGAACAGTAATGAACAAATGCATATTCTGTTTATTGCTAATTTGCTCTGTTTTCACCTGGTCAGTAAACTTAAAACATCACCCAGAACAAACAGCATGAGCCATACCTTGACTAATACAAGCCGGACTACACGCTATATAATCAGATCCCTTTCTCAATACAATATTAACCCACCATATACAACCAAAAC